>NC_059108.1:82394185-82491685 GCF_020740685.1 Jaculus jaculus | reverse complement strand
ACACTTTTCTTCAGGGACAATAAAGAGTTAACTAGTGGATGTCTCTAACATGTACCTTCAG
This sequence comes from Jaculus jaculus, assembly GCF_020740685.1. Classification (NCBI taxonomy): domain Eukaryota; kingdom Metazoa; phylum Chordata; class Mammalia; order Rodentia; family Dipodidae; genus Jaculus; species Jaculus jaculus. The sequence goes on along the minus strand of NC_059108.1, from coordinate 82,491,624 downwards.
AATAAATTCTATTAACATTCATTCAAGCATGACAGTCAGTGTATATCAGATATACTGTATTACAGTTGACTTGGTGCATACCCATAATACATGGCATATTTTACTTACTTTTTTATGTATTAAAGAACCAAAATTATTAAAATCTGAGAAGAGACAAGCTCCGAATAAAGAAAAAATTCAGCAGAAGAGGAAAAGCAATGTTTCCCCCATAATAGCATAAATAGCTTGTTTGAAATGTAGGGAGTGAATTGAAAGAGAGAAATATTTGTGCCTCAAATTAGAAATCAGACAGATAGAGTACTTCACTACACAAAAAATATACACATAACCTACAAACAGTAATAAAAATGCAAATACCCCAAGCAGTTCCCACTTTTCATTAATTGAATCCACTTTTTCAAGGAGATCATTTGGTAGTAAAACGCCACCTTTCTTCAAAGCTTCAACCTTACTAAGCAGCTCTGTCTTTTTCAGGTGTCTGATGGACATTTCCACACTGTACCGCTAAAATGAAAAGTGAGAAAGAGGCATCGTTAAGGACAGAAATATTCTTAAGGGATCTTGCCAGTTTTATTGCTAATGGGTTTTTAAAGTTTTTGTTTTCAAAGACATTTCCCACATAAACATCTATTATTGTATTGAGGTACTGTCAAAGATATGCCTTTTTAAAAATTTTATTTATTTATTTGACAGGAAGAAAGAGGGAGGGAGAGAAAGAGAGAGAATGGGATTGCCAGGGCCTCTAGCCACTGCAAACAAACTCCGGACACAGGCACCACCTTGAGCATCTGGCTTACATGGGTCTTGGGGAATCGAACCTTGGTCCTTTGGCTCTGTAGGCAAATGGCTTAACTAGTAAGCCATCCCTTAAGCCTATGATATGCCTTTTTACACTAAGCTTACACACACATTTGATTTTTTTTTAATTTAAAATACTAGAACTGGGAAAACACCTGGCCTGGAAAGATTTAGTATTTCCATAAGTTTTGGTCAACATTTGGCTCCAGAGCCTCCTCTCATCTCTAACCCCAACGGTTCATCTCAGAATAGTTTAATAAAATTATCTATGGAGATTATGTGACTTATATAAGTCCCCTAAGGTATTGTTTTTATTTTTCTTTTACTTAAAAACTATAGGAGGCTATGATGTAGTTCACTTGGTAGAGTGCCTAGCACGTATGAGGCCAGGGCTCAATCTCTAGTGCCATATGATGTCATATGTGGTGGCTGGTTCTTGAAATTCTAGCACTCTGAAGGAGGTAGAGAATCAGAAATTCAAGGTCATCCTCAGCTACAAAGTGAGTGGAGGGCCAACCTGGGATATATGAGAGCATATCTCAAAAAGTAATTAAAGAAAAACTCTGTAAATGCTTAAGAGGTACATACAAGACTGGAAGATGGTAAACCTCTTGCTGTGCAAGCACAAGGACCTGAGCTTGGATCCCCAGGACCCACTTAAAATGCTGGGCATGATAGCATGTGCCTATAATACCAGCACAAGAGAGGAAGAGACAAGTGCATTCCTGGGACTGGTTGGCTAGCTTCTCTAACCCAATAAGTAAGCTCTGGATTCAGTGAGAGACCCTGTCTCAAAACAAAGCAGAGAGTAATAAAGAAGGGACCTGTCGACCTCTGGCCTCCACACTCATATGCAAGCATACCCACAGAGACCCCCACTCACATGCCCATACACATGAACATATATGCATACCATACACATGCAAAATCACATGCATATACAACAAACATACACACACACACACACACACACACACACACACACACACACACACGAGATACGTAAGAGAAAGAAAGAAAAACAGTGCCTTGGGAATGGTTACAAATCCACAATTCCTTATTAATTTTTGTAAAGTGCCTGAATATCACAGTTGATTACAGAACCTTTCCCCAACCCCATGAATATACACTGTATTCCACCACACTGCCAACTAAGTCTCTTAGATGTTTTGCTGGAGATAATGTAAGAGATATTTAATATAATAGTTACTATAGTGATTCTCTTCAAGTAAGTCTGACTTTTTAGTCTGAAAGTTTTGTGAACAGCTAGTAATGACTATGGCTATATTTTTAATATATGTTAAATAGTCCTAGAAACAAAAATTAGACTATGATTAAAATACTAAGCATATTTTCATTTTAAGCACATTTTCAAAATATAATGGCAACTTTACAACTTCCTTCTTTGAATCAACATGGTTAGGTCAGTGAGTCCCATGGTAGCCCAGCTCCTTTGCCCTGAGAGAACACCTGAGATAAGTATCCTCATAAGATATGATGAGAAAACCTTTTCATCTAGGCAAAGTACACTAATCAGCAAGTTCAAAATATGCCCAAACACTTGAATGGTTTTTATTCCCCCTCAAAACATGATATTATATGAAATCCCAACTAAAAGACAATTGGAAGCAGCTTAAAAGAAAAGAAGGTGTGAAATCAGTTTCAGTTAATAAATCTTCGGCATTTGCATGCATATGTTTGCATACTTTCAGTTTCACATTTTAATCTTTCATTTACACTAAACATGCACATCATTTGTATTATGTAAACTTCTCCAAATGTTAGTCATTTGTGGATCACAGAACAAAATGTTTTAAATGAGGTGATTTAAAGCATTTCATATTATTAATGAATGCTGATCAGGGTGTCAGAGTATCCAAAATTACATGAATATGCAGCTTGAAGAAAATCAAGGGCTGCTTTAGAGCAGTTGCAGAATGTGGACTATAATACATGGGAAATTCTGATTGCATTTTCTAATGGCTGGCAATTACCACGGCCATGTTACTCCAACACAGAAAACACACTGTCCACTTGAATTTTCTCGACTCAATATTCAACAAGTATTCTAGAAATTGAGATCGTGTTTGATTTGTCAGAATGATGACTGGAAGAGAGGGCAATCTACTTTATGTAATCAGATTCCCATGTAAAGATTTGCATAATTAATTAGGTAAGACTGACATAATGTTAGGAAAAAGCCGTATTTCAGGCAGTCAGAAGGATCTATTCAAATCTTTTCCTTATGTCCTGTGTATTGACAGAGGGAGGTCTCTCGCTGTGCATTCTGGGAGTGGCTTCTATCTATTATAATTTTTACTTGTGACAAGTTTTTCTTCTCTTTTTCCTCCTCAACTTTAAACACCTCCTACAAATCATATGAGCTCAAGAAAAATAATGCTTTAGATGTACTCCATATAAATGACATTCTTGTAATAATAAAGAGTTAAAATCAATTAATATAATTATACTTAGTAATATATTTCTATCGATGATGTGGTATAAGTAGTTATAGCAATCACTGCCAATATGGTGATTACATGAAAAAAATAACTTTGTCTTTACATGTACTCTCTATTCATGTCACATACTACATAACAGCCTGATGAAGGATATCACAGATACGTAATGTTTTCAAATTATGGAAGCTGAGAACCTAGTTAATTATTACATGGATTTTTATGTGAATGGAAGGTACTAGGATGTCATGGAATTGAAGGTGAAAATATTTCTTTTAATTATTGAGGCATTCTGAAGGTTCAATCTAATATGATCTAAGACCTCAAGATGTACATATAATCATACCAAGAGGGTTGTATTTTTGTTGAGGCTAGTATATTTTCATTCTTCTCTAACACCTTTTCAAAAACATTAGAGGGGAGAATCAACTACCAGCTCTATCTGTTCTTGGTCATGCTCTGAAGTAGGTCTACTTTGTCCTGTGGTGAGAAGATAATCATATTCATATTCATTTCACCCACAGCAGTAAGTGAGCAGAAACTGCCTCATTGTGTCCTGCAGTCTGGGGATGTTATGATATAGACTACTTTTCAATAGCCAAAAATGAGATTAGCAAAGTTAAAGTCAGATGGCTTTTCTTGAGTGCTAATGTAAATAAGCATCCAGTATTTAATTTCCCCACAGCACCTGCTGTGGACCTCTCTGTCTAGTCAAAAATAAAATATACTCTATTGAAAGGGCATATTTACATTATTAAGTGTATTTGCTTGGCCAATTCAATTTGGAATAATGAATCCTCCTAATAGATTTGTGAATGATCCAAATTAAAGACACAGGCTACTACTATCCTAAATGCTATTGCTATGTCTAAAAAAACAACTTGAAGAAAATACAGAGGAAAAAATAACTACAAGTAGTGGCTCACAATTTTAAGTAAGAATTAAAATTAAAATCCTTATTTACTGCTTACCTGTTAAAACACAAATGCTAAAACTGGATTATAAAACAAAACATGCAAAAACAGAGATTTCTGAAATGAATTTATTTCCAAATGCATGCAGACTTGATTGAGATAAGTTTTTTGACAGTTATGCTAAGGGCTTTTTTCCCTCCCCTAAAACCTTTTTTTTTTTTTTTTGTTAAAAAAAATCACACCGAAATTCTGCCCAAATGGAGACTGGAACAATGCCTTGAAACAGTGTTAATTGTCACCATGGAAACCAGAAGAATAAGCCATTTTGAAACTGGTATAGAAGGCACACATTGAGCAACTCAAGCATTTTTCTGCCTCCCTCAATGTTAAAGAACAAGATGCCTGGTTACTGTGAGGTCAGAGAAAGAAAGCATCATGAAAGGGTAGTTGATGCTCACTGTCTAGTAAATAAAAAAATATAAAAAATAAACTATATTCAGCTAATGTTGTAATAATCTACCCACTGACTCTTTTTGAAGTAGAAAGATCACCAAAAGATGGCCAGGACTCGGAGTGGGGTTGGGGGGGGCCACCTAAGCAAAAACTTCAGGGCTATATTATGTGAACCTTGCCCCAAAAGCTCCCTGGGAATTCTGCTGTTGTAATAAAACTTCAGAAGAGGAAAGAAAAAAGGCAGCATGATGGAATTCAAAATAATGCGCTAAAAGCACACAGAGAGATTAAGACATCCATTGTAAGACTTTTGTATGGTGCTTCTGTTGGTTATGCTGAAAAGAGACCAGACATGGCTAAACAGAGTGAAGCATTAGCTACAAGAAACACAAGAATTAAATCCAATGGTTTTCTTGATTATTAGAATATGGGTGTCCAATTCTGGGTCACTGGGGTTTGAGTATTTATAACATACAATGTCATACAATGTATTACTTTTAACTGAGTTTCATGGGACCTTATATTAAGAAGAGTTGTAACAAGGATATGGACATAGTTATAAGAATGACAAGTTTGCCTGTTAATTAGTGTCTCAAACACCTGTATAGTTGTCATGATTATCTTCCCCCATACAGAATAGCAGATAGAGAAAACATACCAAGAAAAGTACATATTAGCCTGTCAATAAGAAAGTACATGCAAGAAACACATCGAAAACCAAACTACTGCAAAATAATGTGTGAAAATATGGATTTTCACACAGAAATGCAAAGATGTATCTGTCTTTGACTCTCACGTTACCATTCTCTGACTCGTGTTTGCCCTCCTCATTCGAGGATTCATGGTGGCCCCTCAGCAGTCCATGCCTAATGCCATTCAGTGGTGAACAAAGAGACCTTTTATAGGAAAGTCCAGGGTCCACAGCTCAGCTGTGCTGCTAGAGGCCAATGTTGCCTCTGCAGTGGTTCTGGTTGCCCCCTCTTTCAGAAGGCCAGTGTCCAGCATCTCCCCAAGCCTGGGATGCTGCACAGGAATCAGTATCACCAATATTTAGGGAGGATGTTCAAGATCAAAGAGGGTTCAAGCTCAAGACAAATAATACTTCTCACTTTTGCAAACTACTTGTATTTTACCATTAGAATTTATGACAAATAATTGCACAAAGAAATTATAATAAAGACTCCTACAATTGTCCTTGTAAATTAATAATAGGCTTTCTTGATTGGGATAAATTTGCTGCTGAGCCTTTGGAAAAATTAAAAAGTGCAATGTCATTTAAAATTGCCAGAACTCGCACAGCAAATTACATCTGAGGTTAAGAATTGCGTTTTCCCTCTCTTCTAAGTTATTCCATTTGCATGATCTAGAAATCACATTACATTGCCCATGTATTGTTAATTGGACATAGATTGCATTATCTTTAATATAAATCAAACTACAAATATTAAAATGAATTGCAAATTCCCTAATAGAAGATCATAAAACAATCTTTTTAAAAGTATCTCCCATTAATAATTTAATTCCAATTATATCACTCAGGAAACTTAAGTAGTAGGCCTGGCAACTTATTTCTCCAATCATTTCTTTTATATAACAAATATATAAGTCTTTTTTAAAATAAATATGGCTGGGGCAGAATTCATTGTTACAGAACAGATATAAAACACCAATAGTAACTGAAAACTTTTAGTGTACATTTCATGTGGAATATTGCATAAGAATATACATCCACTTGTCCCTTCCCTTCCCAACTCAGGTCAAGGGTAAGACAAACAACTCCTGTAGGAACACTAGGTATAAGAAATATTGTTATTATATCTTCTAAAATGATAAAATTTATTATTATTTTACTTCTTTTTGGAAGGCTTCTTGGCTCCTTTGATATTTCTATAAATCTGATATCTTTCTCAAGCCTGTGCATGGCATGGCCCTTAATGAGTTTATATTAAATATTTAATACTGTTTAGGGCATATCTACTACTACCCGAAGAGTTATATTCCCAGCAGCCCCACTGTTTCAGGCAGAGGACTTGATTGATCCTCCAGCCTGAATTGAGTAGAATGAAAAGAAGCAGTTGGAAAATAGCCGCAATCATTTAATGCAGATGACCTCTGACAGCCTCACAGCTCTTCTATCTGAACAGAAATTTGCATGGGGTCTCTGTGCAGAGGAACAATGTAACCTAAATGGTAGACAATCTTTATTCTAATGAAGTGGGTGTCAAGGTCAATGTAAAACTGCAATGATAAATGGTGCACCACTAGGCAAGAGAAGTTGCATGGGCATTGTAGTGCTTTCACATTAATTGAAAACCAAAATGCACTGCGTGGAAAGCACAAGCCTCTCTTTTCACCATGATGTGTTAATGCGCCAGCGCTGAAATGATTTCTTCAAGATGTTTGCCTGGTGACATGTATCTTATTGCAAAATGTAATATGAATATAGAGTTATGGCAAAATGGATGTTTTTGGAACTTCGTGCTTCCTTATGAATTGCAAACATTAAATAAAATGTCCCTAAACAACACTGTGACACCTCATGTAATTCCCTTCATCCTTTTTTCTTTTCTTTCTTTTCCTAGTTAGAACTGTCTTTAATTAGTTTCCACAAAGCAATCTTTTCTAGATCCTTCATGGGGTACTTTCCTGCCGAGTTAACTGTAAAAGATGACTGAGGAGTGAGGAGAAGAGAATCAGTTAAACGTGACTTCCTCTCTCACTTGTAAGTTTTTGGTTTAGTCTACAGTGAAAACCTTCAAAAGTTGATTGTTACTGATGAAAGTTACTTATAAATGAAAATGTAATGACCTACCTGTAGCTTGTAAAAGAAAACATTCTGTTTTGGGAACTAGAAAACTGTATAACCTGGTCACTTAGGGTTATCTATATTACTATGGAGTGATCATTATACCATTTCTTCAGTTGATCTAACAATTCTGTGGCAGTCCATGTTTTCACCCTATAAATAAAGATAGTAAGCTGCATTTTAAAAATCCTGATCTTCTTAAGCCCCAAAAGAGTCTCGTGTTGCTAACGCACTCATTAGCAACCAAGCACCTTAACTTCATCAATGAACAGGAAATGGAAATGCACCATTAGTTTCACAATTTGTTGAAATATTGATAAGAGCATATTACTATAACTATTTGAGAAACATTTCCAGGTTCAAATCATAATAGGTTGTAAACTGGATGCATTTTTAGGGTCCACACTTTTTTTTCTGATTCCAATGAACTCTGATATTTCAACAATAAGTTTCCTACTAAAAATAGATTTTGATGAAGCAATTACAGTTTTCCTAGTTAAGAACAGTCTGTCATACTGGCAAATGGGAGGCTACTAGTATACTTTGTTATAAATAAATGATACTGCTAGTCTATAAATCTGATGTAAAAACAAACTGTCTCAAATACATACAATTCATGAAATAGTAATTCAAAGGGGAAAAAGTCTTTATATGAAAGAGGATAGACGGGGGGAAAAGTTACTGATAAAACTGTTTAAGAAACTGTACAGCTTCATCTGTGTGTGATTTGTCAGGTCTGAAGCTTTGACGTGCCCAAGGGGCAGACCCCAGCGGGGAGTAGGCTGCCGAGCTAAATAGCTGTGAAAGAAGTCTTAATGTAGGATGGAATTCAAACTAACCTTGACATGACCTCGGGAAAAATATGCAAAAAGTAAAATGAATGCTCTCTGCAAGATACATCCTAATTTTGTGGTGGAGCTGGTTAGTTTTACAAACATAACGAGATCTTAAAAGAAAAATAGAAAGCTAGTATAAGGGGGAAACTTTAGAATGCAGAGGGGGAAAAAAAAAGTAAGCAGGCATGATGTGTTCCTGTGAAGGCATGTGAACCATTTGGAAAGAATCCAAATAAAAACCCACATGGAACAATATTGTTGTCAGGCTGTCTATTCAGAAAAAAAAAATTTTTTTCCCTGTTTTTTATCCTTTTTAGGTTGAATATAAATGACACAAAGCCAAGATTACATCACTACATTACAAAGTCTGTTGTGGCTTTTAGCCGAACAAGCCCAATGGATCCATTGGTCTAAGACTGTAATTCAGTAAGGAGGTTTTAATGTGTTACTTTTCCTCTGATGTCAGTGAAAAATAGTGTAATCTAAGGAAGAAATGTATGATGTGCTTTCTGGTCAGTTTCTTGCTTTTGATCTATATTTGATAAGCCAAACTCTAGTTTTAATTGATGCATTTATTTCTGGTTGACACTGTCATCTAGTTTGTCTGGTTTGAAGTGTTTAGCTTAGAACAATGGTGTTTGCTCTAGTTTGCCTATAAGAACTGGCTAACAGAATATATGGAAATTTTAATTGAGTGTCAATGTGCAGAATACAGACATTAAATCCTATTACAGTCTCAATGCAATTTTGTGACAATACCAATCAGTTATTTACTATAGTACTAACCAGAGTTTAAACATAATTAAATTGCTAGCAACATGCACCCAAAATCTCATGATTTAAATCCCTGCAACAAGAATGGGAATGCACACATGCCTGGGTAGCAAGGTCACTGAGAAATCAAGGTGGTGCTGAGCTGAAAACCTTCTCCCTGTAGACCAGCCAACTGAAAGATAGGGAAAGCTGCATTGTATGCACCACTATGGGAGACAGAAGTCATGAGTGGTAAAAACAATCAACACTTTAAGCCTCAAGTTAGGCCAGTCAGGCCAAATGACCAAACGGGTACAATAGTGGCATGTCTGCTATGGGGGAAACCAACTGCTCTCTGATTGGACTAGAGGCCTGCTCTATGTGAGGGAATACATGCCTGGTATTGAAAACCTAATCAAAAGCCTATCGCAGGGGAGGTCATGAGGCTTAGGGGTATGAAGCCTGCTCTTGCCTGGCTAAATACATATATTATCATCACCAAACTGTCTAAAAGCACTACACGTAATGTTCTTAATGTTCATATTCATATATTAATGCTACTGTCACTTTTGGTTGGAGAGGCTTCTCTTTTCAGATGACAGTGACCACTGAGACAACCCAAAAGCCAACATAGTGCTGAGAAGAAATGACATAGGAGTGTCCAGCTCTGAAACATCTCTATCACACCCTCCAAGGCTCAGGGTCCACTGCAGAAGAGGTGGCAGAAAGAATGTAAGAGCCAAAGGAAGGGTACCACTCCTTACAGTGCAATTGTCTAGACAGAAATTGGCCTTGATATCCATGACCTCACAGTGCCTAGCAAAACCTTCACAAGACCCTCATAATAGGAGAAAAAGACGAAGACATAAAAATTACAAAGAAACTAATGGAGAAAGGGAGGGTATATGATGGAGAGTGTAGTTGTAAATGGGAAAGTGGGGGAAGGGAGGGAATTATCATGGTTTATTGTCTGTAAGTATAGAAGTTGTCAATAAATTTTTTTAAAAATAAAGAATGGGAATGCATGGACTGGAGAGATGTACTTCCAGCATAGTATGAGCAGATGGATACATTCACTTAGAAGCATCAAGTACAAGGAATTTTGCAGAGAACCTGTTGAACAGGCCATGTCATAGTCCCCGTGTTTGGTCTAGTCTTTGTACTTTAAAGATGTAAGTAAGGAAAACATGAATATGGGATATAGATCAGATTGCCAGACTAATCTTATGGATCTATAAATAATGATAAGCAATTTGGCACAGAGGTCATAAACTCACATGCAGGCACTTATGTGTTAACTAGCTGGTTCTCTGGGAGAAAAAAGAAAAAGATAAAAAGTCCTGATTTGTAATGTTTGCTGATTTTTCTGACATACATACTCCAATGGGAGGATCCTGAGCTCCCAATGGTTGTTAATCTAGACACAATTCCTGAGTGTTTAACAACAATCTCTTACAAGCAAATACAAGGCAGTTATAATATTTTCCTATATGACAGATAATATAAAGGAATTGAGTAAAGTAAGAATAAGTGCTCTTCTCTCATTCACAATCTACCTACTGCTGATCTCATGGAAAAAAAAGAGACAAAAACAATACATACATGTACTTATTACTAGCTTTAGACCCCAGATAGGAGCCATGAGAAGGTATTGGGATGGGGAGGGGAGCCCTACCTAAAGCTATGCCAACTACTACTGTGGAAATGTGATTTCAGTACCATCAAGTATTTTTGTTGTTATTTTTAATTTTTTGTTCATTTTTATTTATTTACTTGAGAGCAACAGACAGAGAGAGAAAGAGGCAGAGGGGAGGCAGACATGCCAGGGCTTCTTGCCATTGGAAATGAACTCCAGATGTGTGCACTCCCTTGTGTATCTGGCTAACGTGGATCCTAGAGAATCAAACTTGGAACCGGGGTCCTTAGGCTTCACAGGCAAGTGCTTAACCACTAAGCAATCTCTCCAGCCCTTTGTTATTTTTGAGGTAGGGTCTCAGTCTAGACCAGGATAACTTAGAACTCACTGTGTAGTCTCAGGCTGGCATCTAACTCACAAGGATCCTCTTACCTCTGACTCCCAAGTGGTGGGGTTAAAGGCGTACACCACTATGCCTGACAAGTATGGTTCTTTTCTTAGAAAGAGAGAGAGAACTGGCATGCCAGAGCCTCAGCCACTGCAATCAAACTCCAGACACTTGTGCCACCTAGTAGGCATGTGCAACCTTGCACTTGCCTCACCTCTGTGCATCTTGGTTATGCGGGATCTGGAGGGTCAAACATGGGTCCTTAGGCTTTGCAGGCAAGCGCCTTAACTGCTAAGCCATTCTCCAGCCCAAGTATGTGTTTTTTAAGTAAAGCCAGAAGTACATATTCCTATGTGAAATCTCTTAATTGTATGTGCTCCATTAAAACATTTTAATATACAAATCAAACTATGTCTCTGACTTGGACCTGAATCCATGGAGAACTACTGCACACTGTCTGCTTCAGATGGTAATATTAGCTCCTAACAGGTCTAAAAGATGCTGGCATAATGAATTAAATCTGACAGGGAGAAATGACAAATGCCAAGCCCGACTGAGTTATCTATCACCCTTCACACTACCCTAGCCTCACCAAATGATGACAATTTAAAATCTGCATAAAGAATGGTGGTAACTCAGCTTCAGTGGCCTTTAGGTTCAATATGAATCAAACAATAGAAAGTAGATAGAAAGAGAAAGGAAAAATTAGGGTTTGAACTGAAACCAACAAATGATCAAGACTATATATTAATGGCCAAAGAAGACTACTTGAACAAGAACTGCCACTTCCTCAATGGGAAATCCATATAAGGAGTGGCTATTATTCAGTCAAGGGAAACATGGAAGTTAGAGGTGTTCAGGTAGATGTCTACCTGGTTGGGGTATTTCTGAGGTTGAGTGAGGATTACCCTGCAAGCAAGCGGCTAAAATTCCTCTCTGGTTTAGAAAGTCAAGCTTCCTCATTCATCACAGCAACCATAGCAATCACAAATTCTTTGTAGAAGACACACCAGCACCAAAGGCTGCCATTGAGAAGTTGTCCCTTTTGGAATATGATTAAAACATCAGAAACTGATGTGCAAAAACCCAGGAAAACTACAACAGAGCAAAGATACAACAATACAAAAAGAAAAAAGAATGTAAGCTCTGCAATCTAAGCTCAAGATAGGAAACAGAGAACCAAAAGGAAAAAAAAAAAAAAAAAAAAAACAAACAAGGTAAACCCAAAATTCTAAATTTTACAAACTTCTGTAATCACCTTACTATAGGACGGCAGTTCATTCCATCAGTTCATTCAATCTAAGTATTGAATAAATCCTTTCAAGCCCCTTGATCTGATAAGTATAAGGATTTCTACTATAGTATTTTTACAATTAGGCCCTTACTTAATTACACTTCTGTAGACGTAAAAAAAAAAAATTATATACACTTCAAAAATGGCACCCTTAGTTTTTGGGTTTTTTTTCCCCTTCCACCAATACAGACCTGTCTTTTACAGGTATGGAAGAAATGCATAACCCTTGCTCCTAGCAGCCAGAATGTAATGACTCTCTCTCTCTCACTTCCATGCTATGCATTTTTGTGGTTGTGCTATTATATTATGTTCAAAATTTGCACATTTTGATGGGCTTTCTCTGAAAGCCAATGCACTTCAGTGAGAAGGACGTAGATCATCGTCATAATACAACATGACTGCGCTAATTACAGATTCCTTGTGATGGCCCTATCAGAGCACTTGTAATATCATGTCAGCACACAGTACGAGGAGTTATGGAATGATGTAATATTGTTAGAGCACACAATGCAGGACAGAAAGAAGATGTGAGGGGCAGAAATTAATGTAACAAAACTCCCGTGTAAATGTTTCTAGCAAAATTCATTTCTTTGGTTTTCTATCACCCATCTACATAGACACCTCTAAACATTGTTTTTACTTAATTGTATATAATATATTACTGTTTTTTCTTAAATCCAACAATATGATAAAAATTTCAGATGTTAGTGATCCAGTATATGTAGCAAAAGAGTAAATTTGCCTAATATATGCTATGAGAAATCCAGTAAAACTAAGTATGGGTAAGTTAAAGTCCACTGGAGATTTCCCATTATCACACTTCAAATACCATCATGTTATTATACTTATTACCCTGCCTTCCAACACAGCACTTCTTGCCTCTCAAAACTTGATTAGCCATATTCTATTAAACTATGATTAAAAAAAGTGAGATAAGGCATCAATATCCTTACTTCCTTAAACTATAACATAAATATTCACTTCACTTGAGCTGCTTTAATCTCACCAGTTATCTATAAAGCAGAAATTGGTTACTAGTCTTATAGATTTGAAGAGTAAACCCTCAAAGGATGAGGGCTATCGATGTCTTTTTTGAGTATTCTGAATAGGTAAGGCTTTCAGAAAATACCAATTCAATGAATAGTTTCTCAAATTAATTGATAGATGAACTGCTGTTTGTTGTTTTAACACAGTCACAGAACATATGCAGCAAAGCGTACCTCATATCTCAATAGCCAAATGACAGGGCCTGCTCAATGCAAATGTTTACAATGGAAATGCTGATGAAGCCTAAATGATGGACATGTATGACTGCACAGAAGTAGTCATTTCAAATATAGAGATATTTTTAGCATTAGGAGGCACCAAGTTTGTTTAAATCTAGATTTTTTTTTCTACAATTGCCAGTAATGTTAATAGCATACTGTCAATGTTAAGGCCAAGTGTGCAATGTCAAAATAGATCAGATCTTTCTGAAAATTGGAAATTCAGGCTTTTCAAACATAATCCAGATGTTTGGCTTTTATTCAGATTTCAAGAAAGAAGGAACTAATATGATATAAAATTCATACATGCATATTTCATTAGTGCTTTTGGTATCGCTGAATTAAACATTCTGAAGCGTGCTTTTCCCAAATCACATAGAGTTTTAATCTAAAGAAGTTGCCAAGATATTGTACACCTCAAAAATAATGCTAAAAAGAGACAAATTAATTTCATAATGAAGAAAATATCTACTTCTTAGGTTAATGTTGCTGATGTTTCCTCAATGAGAATGTCTTGCTTCTTTTGACAAAACTGAGAGCGTGTCGTAGCCCCTACGGTTCATCCAATGCATCCAGTGTGAAATATGGTATCTTTCAAAGTCTATAGAAACCAGTAACTTCTTATTTTTATCATCAAAAACTGTCTTCGAGCAGGGTGTGATAGCACAAGACTATAATCCCAGCATTAACAAGGCTGAGGCAGGAAGATTGTGAGTTCAAGGCTGATCTGTACTGCATAGTGAGTTCTAGGCCAAACTTAACTGCATAATGAAATATACATAGTCTCTTTCTTAGCACAGGGACTAGGGACTCTGGCAGTGTAGATTTGCCATGGTAATAGATATTAAGATACCACTTATAAAGAGTTTCTCAGTTATCTCTTTCCAAAACAATGGAAATACAATCATACAGTTCACATTGGGACTTTTAGTGCTTGTTTTTAATGTTCTAAATGTTTTCGGATGTATAATTTTTTTTGTTCTTTTTTGAGGTAGGGTTTTGATCTAGCCCGGGCTGACCTGGAATTCACTATGTAGTCTCAGGCTGGTCTTGAACTGACAGCAATCCTCCTACCTCTGCCTCCTGAGAGCCCAGCAAATGCATAATCTTAATTGATCTATAATGCAATTATGTATTCTTGGTGATGGCCCTTGTATGATAATATCTAATACCTTAGGACTACTTTGTGAGGGGATTTTGTGTGTCTTTTCCAGATGAGGATAGGTGTGTGTTTAGAATTAGATTCTAAAATCTTCTGCAACAGGGGGACTATATTATATCAAGATCCCTGCATTATTTACCATTTATCCACTGTTAGCATTAGCATTATGGTTTAGCAGGTTGAAAACAATTGATTTATTTTAAGTTCTCCCAGAAGAGAAACAAGGAAGGCTTTAAACAGTTATTGAAACATATGTAAACATATAATATTAGTATATAGACATGAGGAGAGTAAGGTTGCCTTACTTATCTTTGAACTTTCTTCTCCATAGAAATCTTACTTGGTAAAGCATCCAACAAGGAAATATCCTCAATTTTCAAATCAAAACCATGAACAAAGTTAATTGTTTCTGTGGCTAGCAATGGTTGACATGTGAAAAACTTCTATGAAATGTATCAGGGAAAAGACAAAGGTGACAGACGTTCTTTAAATATTTAAGGGAACCTCTTACGTGGCAGTGTTTTCACTTAGGAAGAATATTTGATCAGGGCACAAGAGGCTGGTTCTAACAGTCAGTTCCAAAACAAGTTTGCTTCAGACTTAACCCTTTCTGTTGTACAATGCATCCCCTACCTTTGTTTTTAGGGGGAGTCTTTCTGTGTTTACCAGAGAATAATTTTTAGAATTTTAGGTTTTATGCTATAAACTTAAAACCTGATTGTTGCTCCAACATCAGAAAGCTTGACTGTCATTTCAATAGATTTTTTTTTCAATTCCACTACCGTGAGCCCCTGAGGAAAGTTAGTAATATCTCTTCTGTTTTAAGACAAAAAGCTGTCACATGAGCTAAGTGACTTGCCCATGATCAATAAAAGTGCCAGGACCCAGAAGTAGACCGGAAGGAATTTCAGTTTAGCTTGCTAGGCCCTCTTACTGCACTTGAAAATGTTTCTTTAGATCTCAGTCCAGAAGTCATAGGAAATTGGTGAACCCTAGGAATTAAATGTTAATAAGGTCAAGAATATCATTCAAAGTGACATTGAGTTACCCACAATATGCTTAAAAATGACTCCCTCCTGCACTTCTGGCCTCTGTGGCTATACTCATTTTGATGTCAACTCCAAAATTCATAGACTTTATAGTGTGAAAGTGAGGCTAAATGGGCTGATAGGACAGTTCTCACTGATAGTCATGCCTGTCATCAGAAGAATGACAGCTCAAAGCTTAAGGAAACTTCAAGGTGCAGATAGTAATGCATTGGTATATACTAAGGCTCTAGGAGAGATAAATAAATATAGCAAATGTTGGTAATGATATAGGGTTTTGCTCAGCTATCTGTAAAGGATCAGAGAACAATAAAAGAATATATGGATAGAAAGGCAAAAAAAAAAAAAAAAGGAAGGAAGAAAGAAAGGAGGCCTTGAGAGATGGCTTAGCAGTTAACAGCTTGCCTATGAAGCCTAAGGACCATGGTTTGAGGCTCAAATCCCCAGTACCCACATAAGCCAGATGTACAAGGTGGCACATACATCTGGAGTTCGTTTGCAGTGGGTGGAGGCCCTCGTACACCCATTATCTCTCTCTCTCTTTCTCTCTCTCTCTCTCTCTCTCTCTCTCTCTCTCTCTCTCTCTCTCTCTTTCTCCCTCTCTCTACCTCCCTCTTTCTCTATCTGTTGCTGTCAAATAAATAAATTAAATTAAACAAAAGGAAAAGCTATAAAGGTTTAGCCAAGTAGAAGAAACAATTGTCTTGAGAGAACAATTTATGAAAGTTATATAAAAATAACTGGAGGGCTTGGAGAGATTGTTTAGTGGTTAAGGAACTTGTCTGTGAAGCCTAAAGACCCAGGTTTGATTCCTCAGTACCCACATAAGCCAGATGTACAAGGTGGCACACACATCCAGTGGCTGAAAACTCTGGCATGCCCATTCTCTCTTGATATCTACCTCCTCCTCCTTCTCCTCCTCCTCCTCCTTCTTCTTTCCTCTCTCTCTCTCTCATAAATAAATAAATAAAATATTTTTAAAATAACAGGAGGAAAGGAAGGAACTTATAGCTAGAAAGAAAGTCTTTATTGAATGGCTTGCCTGAAATGATCAAATGAGACACTATGACAATGATGACTTAAACAATGAGGGCTAAAATATTATTAAGAGGAGATCAGAACTGAAAGAGAAAAGTAGAAAGATGTAGCCATTTAAAACAAGTGATAGCCCCAACAATACTACAAAAAGGTATCAAGGATTTTCTGTAAGCACCATTGAAAGGAAGCCCCTTCACTGGGTCCCATATGTCCTGTGGTTAATTTTTGCTGTTTTGCCTTTGTTCTGTGGGTAGCTTGTACACTTCAAGGGAAGATCACCTTCAAATCACCAGCAAATGTAAAAGTTTTCAAGAATTCCACATTTCTATGTAAAATGTGCCATCAAAAGACTCTTCAATTTTAATACACATGACTTTTCAAACAAGATTTTTTTGGCCTGTTACACGTTTGCAAGTAAGACTGTAAACTTCCCACTGGTTTATATTTTCTCTCTGAGAAATAATGTGCTGGCCACATTTGAGAATGTAATGGCATATTGGAGGAGAGTCATTGGAAAAGTAAACATTGCATTCATATCCAATACCTATCTTGTAGAATATAGACCATAACATGTAACTATTTTTTTCTATTCTTAGTAAAAGAAGAAGGGAACATTTGATATTGCCCAGTACTAGTAAGTTCTCAAAACCTACACACAGATGACCATTTAATCATTCCCTCCTATAACTGAAGAAAGGCAGGACCACACCAAACGTTTTGAGTTATAAAAAAAAAATGAAAGTGACAAAAATAGATCATTATAAAATCCATGTCTGAAATCAGACTGAACATGTCTAAAGTTTGCTTGCATTTCTTACAAGCTGTGAGCTTGTCTGTACTTAAGCTTCTCACCTAAGAATACTACTAATGCTTGCTCTATAAGACTGCTATGAAGACTGAATGGGCTAATATATGCAGAGATCATAGACCAGCTATACAATAAGTACTGTGTGTGTGTGTGTGTGTGTGTGTGTGTGTGTGTGTGTGTGTGCTTGTTCTAACTTGATCCAAATGTTGCATGATAACATAACTTTTGCTAACATTATCCTCATCAGTTTCATAGCAATAGTTCATACATAGAACTTCTCATCATGAATTGAAACAGTGAGTTTAAGAATTAATATTTGGTGGAAAAGGAAAAAATACATTTCCTGTTATTGACTTTTCCCAAACTCATGGAATGTCTATTATGATTGATCCACTGGCTTTCTGCTTCTCTCTAGTGTGTCTTGTAGGTTTGGGTAAAGTACTAGGAACACATTAAGCTAGTTTCTGGATCTAAGCTTTTTACTTACATTGCAGTCTGTGCAGCATCTACCATTATGTCACTTTCTACTCAGCAAGGGCCAGTCCAGCTTCCATTTCTTACATAAAGATTTTCCAAGAATACTCATACTTCTATTGTTGTAGAAACAAATTTGCTGTCTTCACTTCATTTCATGTTATTTGGTTTTCCTTTTCTAAATGGATTATAAGTTAGTTAAAGGATATCCTTTCTTTTATATGGCACTCCATGGCATAGTGCAATATCTAACAACTTTTCCTTACTAACCTCAGATAAAATTGTTCCTTATTCTTTGGGGGAAGGTGAAACTATTTCACCATTATTCTTAATATATGTATATTATGAACCTAAGCTAATTTTCCAAATATGTGTAAGAAAGAAAGACAATTAAGGTAGAAAGTATCATTAAACTTAGATATAGAGAAAGATACAAATTTCAAAAATTATTAGTTAATGCAATTAATTCAATTTTCAAAGCATAAAACTTATCTTTTTGAGTAAATCATAATCTGCCTTCAACCATAGAGTGCCCCAGTAAAGGCACTTCAGTTGGGGATTTTGGGTAGAGTGATGACCAGCCACTAAGTCTCCTGAAGTAGATCTTCAATTCAATTTAAACCTGCCCTTTTTTTTAAAGTGTAGCTTTATTAAAATATAATTTGTATGTGATTCAAATTGCCTATTTAAAGTGCAGAAAACAACGGTTTTAATTCATTCACATGGATGTGCAAATATTACCAAAAATCAATTTTAGAACATCAGCCTTAAAGGAAATTCTAATCACAAACTGTCATTCCCAATTTCTCTCCTCTTCCTCTGGCCATCTTCCCCTGCCTAGCCTCAATCACAAGACTGGATTTCTGTTTGTATTTATTAGAACGTTCTGAACATTTAAAAGTATTCCTCTTACCTACCTGTAACTATCTTTTAACCTTCATTATCCCATTTCCCTATATCTTTAACCACCTGACACAGATAACTACCATTCTACTGTCTACACTTTTGTGGTAAACATTTCTGATTCCGCCTATGAATGATGTCATGTGCTGTTTTGTCTTTCTGTGCTCAACTTATTTAACTTAATGTAATGTTTTAGAGATTCATCCATACAGTTTCAAATGAGTAAACAGTATCCAATCATGTATGTATACTATTATAAACATTGAAGACATGTATGTACAGCACATATTTATTCATTTATCTTTTGAGTGACAGATTAATTAGGCAAGCAAAAAAAAAACCGTATGAAACATGAAAAGTAGAAAAGAAGCTACTAAGTTGCCCCTGTTTGCAGATGATGTACTCTTATGTATAGAAAACTTCAAAGACTTTCTAAAAATACTGTAATGTCCAATGGAGCCACAGGATGATCAACACAAATAGTGAGATACCTGAAAAAGAAATCTAAAGAACAGTGGCATTTAGGATAGCTAAAGGGGAAAAAAAAAGTATCTTTAGGATTGAAGTTAAGAAAGTAAACAATATGTGCACTGCAAAATACAAAATATTTATGAAAAAATTAAAGACAAAAGATAGAAACATACTCTACATACACATTGAAAATCAACTGACTTTTGACAAAGGTGCCAAGAACATATTCTTGATACAAGAATGGTCTCTTCATGATGGTGCAAGGAAAGTTGGATATTCACATGCATAAGGATGTAATAGTATCTTTTATTATGTACAGAAATAACTCAAATTGGATTAAAAAATAAGGCCTTAAAATTCAAAAATCCTAAGGGATGATCTTCTTCACATTGATCCAAGTGATGATTTTTGGATTTGAGCCCAACAGCAAAGACAATAAAAGGCAAAAAGAGAAAACTAGGATTTCATCAAGCTAGATGGGGCCTCTGCACAGTGAAGGAGACAGTCAACTGTGATCCCTTCTAACAAGGGGTCAAGACCAAAAATGTATAAGCAGCTCAACTCAACAATAAAACTCTGGCTTGAAAATAGGCAAAAAGGGCTGGAGAGCTGACTCAGTGGCTAAAAGTAGTTGCTTACAAAGCTCATCAGCTTGGGTTCAATTCCCTCATAGCCATGTAAAGCCCCATGTACAAAATAGTGCATCCATCTGCAGTTTGTTTGCAGCCTGGTATGCTCATTCTCTCTCTCTGTCTTTTTTCTCTCTCATAAACAAAATTGAACAAATAAACTAGGTATGTTGGTGCACACGTTTAATCCCAGCATTCAAGAGGGAAAAGTGGAAAGAGATGAGAGTTGAAGGCCAGCCTGAGACTACAGAGTGAGTTCTAGTTCAGCCTGGATTAGAGAGAAACCCTACCCAGAAAACAAACAAATAGGTAAATAATATAAAACGATACTAATTTCTTTAAAAAAAATAAAAGTGGGCAAGAGCCCTGAATGGACATAACTTAGAAATGAACACACACAAGTAACCAAAGAGCATATGGAAAGAGCTCGCCATTGTTGATTCTCAAGGAAATGCTGATTCAATGTGCCATGTGACATCATCCCACTCACTTAGAACTTCTAGGATCAAAATAACCGAAGTAAGTTGGTAAGGATGCAGAGAACAAGGAACCTACACATGGGTGCTGGGAAAGTAAGTACAGCCATTGTGGAAAGCAATATGGGGTTTCCTCAAGAAGTTAAAAATTGTACTGCCACATGATCTGAAAGGAGATGAAAGCAGTATGTGGAATTGATGTCAGCATCTGCATGTTTATTGTTCCACGATTTATAGTAGCTCAGAAATGCAAACAATCCAAGTAAATGTTCTTTACCAAACACCTTAAGAACCATCTAGGTCCTGTGCTCACAGACAGCTAAATGCCATTAGCTGTTCCTCTCTGACACTTAATGTAATAGTGCAGATATAAGCCACTGCAGCAAGATAAGCAGAAGAGAAAAACAAGTTGGGATTACAATATGATATGACGTGACAATTTCCAATGGAAATGTTGGTGACAATGTGTTTTCTATGTTGTGAAAAAATAGAGGAGCATTTGATAAATATTTCTAAAGAAAAAAGTAGAAACAGTAAAATGTGCGGAAAATCAGATGCCAAAGGGGAAGCTGGCCCTCCATGACTAACACAGTGAAAGACATCATAGAAAATCACAGTGGATAGTTGTCCACAACTGAAGAAAAGGGAAAGTTTGCTCTCTTGTCCTCACTCTCCTGTGTACTTTTACATGTTACCTGTTTTCCCTTCCCTTCCTCTTTCTCTATATGTATATTTTACATATATATTTATATATTTTATGTATACACATATACACATACATATGAATGAATGTGACTGCCAGGACTGCACAAAAACAGTATCTTATTTAGCAATTATACTTCTATGACAGTGTAAGAATAGCATATTTACTCATGAATTTGTTGGCCTTTGAAACTGTGTTTGTAAAATTCTTATTTAGGCAGTTTGATCACATACCACATCAGTTTATAAATTGAAGCCACCTTTGGTTTTTCACCAAAAGAATACTGCAGTTGGAACAGACATTGGAGCAATTCTGTTCAATACCCCCTCACCTGATAGGTGAAGAAAATGAGACCTGAGAAGGTAAGAGTGATGCCCGAGGCCTCTGGCTTCTTCCCATGCTTTCTCACAGATCTATACACTGATCCTCAGCAAGGCAAATGAAACCTCAAAAGGGGATCTAAGAATAAAGCGTAAACTCAGGCACTAAGAGGAGGTCCATCCATTCTCTTCAGGGGAGATTAAAATATGGGAATCTAAATGTAAGTAGTGTTTATCTCCTGCAGAAGCTTCCAGATCAGCTACCCTTTCTAAGTAAACATTGTGAGTGGGGCTGAGAGCCATACTAAAGCTATTGCAGGGCTAACAATATGTCTTTGTTAAAACACACTTTGATATGTATGTATTTAAATATTTTTACTTTTAGTGCCTAACTACTTCCAACTCTGTTCTAGTTCAATTGCTAAAATGGGCAATATGAATTTGCTTATGTTTCATGGCCAAACATGGCGTGCAAGCCCCATGGAGTGACCTGAGAGCAGGCAAGCCACCTGTGAAGTGTGCACACAATAATCAAGTTCAAGGAAGTTATCAGAGTCACTTTCTGGTTTGTTTGGGTACCACAGGCACAGGAGAGCATAGGAGGCCACCTGGTGGTGAAGGGAACCAATGACCCTTTAGTGTTACTGAAAATAAGCTAGCAAGAAAATTTTGGGTCACCAAAAAGACTAGAAGCTTGGATAAAAGACATGGGTAGTCAACAAGACAGCAGACACTGCATTAGGACTTGCCTTAGGAAGTCACTCAAGCCTGAAGAATAACATATATTGATAAAGTATTACCCAAATGGTAATTATTTATACCAGTGATTAGCAAAAAAAAAAAAAAAAAAAAAAAAATTCTGTGATGTTCCAGAGAAAAAATAGTTTAGGAATGTTGGCTATCATCTGATCATTATTTAGTCTACTCAACTCTGCTGTTGAACTTTACAAAAGCAGCCATAGCTACATTCAAGGTGTATATGGCTGTGTTCCAATAAAACTTTATTTTAAAAACCCTGCAAAGTCATACTTTGTCAATCCCTGATTTTATAGTATGTGCTGAACAGATCAGATTGCCAAGCACCACATGCACCCTTTACATACTCAATTTTAGTGACGTATGATAACAAGCCGTAAAGAGGACTGTCATCATTCCCATTTCCTAGGTTCGAAAACTGATACTTCCAATGTTTTGACTTTTGATGGAGAGCCTCCTTCTGACTTAAAAACACTTTGGGTAGCCTCATGACCTGTTTTCCCCTCAGGGTTGAACTCTGACCTCTTTCCCATTCATTTTGCTTGGGCTGCTTTGTTCCCCCTATGGTGTCCTTGCTACCATTTTTTCACATCTTGTTTCTTTGAAATCTTGTTTATCTTTTGCTATCTCTTCCTCCTTCATTTCTTTTATGTTTAAAAATTGTATGTCACTGGTTTTCATAACAATAGATGTAAGCAAGCACGAGAAAGAGACAAAAACAGTATATTAAAAATAGATAACCACATATACGACAGTAAGCCAAGGAAGCTGTCATATTGCATATGCTCCAAATGGAAATTGAGCTCAAAACACGATGCTCACTCTTTCATAAATAATAGATTATGCAGCCACAAGAAGCAGCAGCAGGAGCAATGGCTCTATCCCTATGTAGAAAGAGGATTATTTGGGGTCCATTTTTATGTCACTTTCTTTATTTAACTCTTCTTTTATATACAGCATAAGTCAATCATCTTACACAGGCCATAGTCTTCTTTCAAACCTCCTTGAACCCCATTCTTAGCCACTAATAAGAAAGACATGGAAGACCTAAGAGAGAAACCCAAGAAGCTTGTTAAAGGTCCTTAAATATATACGTTTACCAGTTCTCTCTCGATTATTACCGTATTTGCTCCTACAAACGAGTACAGAGATAGTTTTAGTTGATGGTGTATAGATAAAACTAAAATAAACACCTAAAATAAGTTTTTAACTTGAAAAGAGAGAAGAGTAAAAGCTTGAGAAAGTGACTGCCCAGAAAAGAGAGTAGTTTAATTAAAGAGCATGGGTTCTGGTTGATTTGACAATGAAATCTAACAACAGAAGGGATTTACACTGGATATAAGAAGACTTTCAGGGCAGGGAGAGTTGTTAAACATTTTGATGGGAGCTTGTGGAATTCCCTCTGGAAAGATCTTTAATGGAGGACAAATTCTCTCCTCTCTGGAATGGATAAAAAACAATCTTTACTGAGAGGAAATGAAATGAAGGTGCTTTCGAGGTCATTTGTACTTCTGAAACTCCAATGAAATTCTCACTCTCCACGCAACTAAATAACTGTTCAAAAGCTCTCCAAGATTAACTGTGGAATATTCAGGAGAAAACAGTCATTGCACAGGTGATTAAATTCAGAAAGTATTTATTGAGTGTAGGTATTTACCCAGCTCTGGAAATTGTCCACCCTTGCGGGACACAGGTCTCAACAGCAGTGTGCGCAATAGACAGGGAACAAAATTACGCACCTCAGTTAATGGTTTTATAAAATAAACTTTGTGCTTCTCAGCTTTCTGAAGCTATTTCTTGAACTCAGTGAGCTCAGAACTTCCACGATAGCTGACTGTCACATGAGATTTCTGGCATTACTTGTGATATCTTTGGCTTTTTAGTAAACAGATGAGGCTTCTCACAGTGTTTCCATATTTTATTTTATTTTCTAACCCAAACTTGGACGGATGGTGCCTCATGAAACTATCATCAAAAATGGATTATATGAGGTTGGGCCTGGTGATGCATGCCTTTAATCCCAACACTCAGGAGGCAGAGGTAGGAGAATCACTATGAGTTCAAGGTCAGCCTGGGACTACAGAGTGAGTTCCAGGCCATCCTGGGCTAGAGTGAGACCCTACCTTGGAGGAAAAAAGTGGATTATGAGGGTCCTAGTGAAATGGTTCAGTGGATAAAGCACATCCTGCCCAAAATTGAGCACCTGAGTTTGGAGCCCCAGACTCCACGTAAAAGTGGGAAGCTGTGATGGATTTCTGTCTTCCCAGCACACCTACAGTGAGATGGGAGGAGAAGACCTAAGAACTTACCAGGAAGGTGCTCACGGGCCAGCTAGCCTGGTGACTGCAGCAGGTGAACAATGAACACAAGGCCCTGCCTCAAACAAGGTAGAAAACAAGGACTTAAGGACTTGTGACCTCCACACAAACTGAACACACCCCCCCACATACACACACACTGAAAAGAAATGGATCATAATGTGCTAGCCAACTTTGAATTCTTCTGCTTATATTTCTTTTTGTTTGTTTGTTTGTTTTTGTTTTTGTTTTTGTTTTTCAAGGTAGGGTCTTACTCTAGCCCAGGCTGACCTGGAATTCACTATGGAGTTTCAAGGTGGTCTCAAACTCACGGCAATCCTCCTACCTCTGCCTCCTGAGTGCTGGGATTAAAGGCGTGTGCCACCACGCCCAGCTGCTTATATTTCTGTGTGGAAGAAAAAGACTTCATTGAGCACATCCCTAGAAATTCATTTGTGTTTAAGGGTCAGTGAACAGCAAGATTTTGTTTTTTGAGGTGGGATCTCACTCTAGCCCAGGCTGACCTGTAATTCACTGTATTCTCAGGGTGGCCTCGAATTTACAGAGATCCTCCTACCTCCACCTCCCGAGTGCTGGGATTAAAGAAGTGCACCGCCACGCCCGGCTCAACAGCAACATTTTTGCATGTGCTTTATAATGTGTTCCACAGAATGGGACTTTAGCACAGGCAGGCAGAGGAGCTTGAGGAAGAGAAAAGCTAGATCATATGGACGGGAACATTCTTCATGAATATTTTCAAATCTCATCACTAAGGAAGCTGAGGAGGAAGGGCAAAATTCAGTGAGAAGACAGGAAACCCCAAAGGATGTCAGGTTGGATGTAAACAGGGCCAAGAAATGAATTCATCACAAGTCTCAATCAAATTCTAATTTTAAATGGTGCAACCTTTAGCCTTTTCTTAACTGGGTAAGCTCAAATTTTACAGTTAATTAGAAGGCAAAAATACAGAAGTGCCATATATGAAAATTACTTTTAAAATTATTGACAATGTAAACATTTTAAAATATAAATATGGAAGAAATTTTCAAAAATGCACATTTTTGCCTTCTGTAATGATAGCAGTGAAACTTAATTTTATGTTTTCATAGTGTGACTTAAGTAGCTTCAGTTTGGAAAGGGAGCTACTCCTTTAGGTCCTGCCTCTCACGTCATGATGGAGCTGGATGAAAGAAAGTTCTTTCTCTTCCTCACCTCCTTAATGATTACATCTGGGGAAACACATTCACGTGAAGCCGAGTCTGATTTAATACAATGAATGTATCAATAATCCTCCTAAATAGAAGAAAATGGACAAAAGAGGGTAGTGGAGGAGGGGATTGAGTATGAGCAAAGTACAATGATACACATGTATGGAAATGTCATTATATATACACTAACTGTAAAATTTGAAAGAATGGAAATAAATAAATAAACCCTCCAGACCAGAAGCTAGTTGTGAAGACACACTAACCATTTCTATTGTTTGATTTAGATCACATATTTGCACAGGACATGTTATTCTCATATGTATAATACTCCTACTGGTATGTGTCTAAATAATCAAGAATATGTCAAAGAATGTTATAGTTTGAGAGAATAGAGACTGTCTATATAATTGTGGTGATTAGTTTAGATTTTTGTGCTATTTATATCTCAGATATGAATAAGTATCTGTATTCTTCTTTTTCCTTTTCTTTTCTTGCCAATCTCTTTTGCTCTGATATCAACTTTGTTAAGTATAAGAGTTAAGACCTGTCCTTTCTATTTTGGGCTTTTTAGGGATATAAGTTATTATATAATATAAAAAGTGATATTTTGCCTCCAATTGCCACATGACGTTAGGATTATTTTCTTAAAAAAATCATAAAATGATAGCATATTTATAGTAAACAGAGAATTGTTATCAAATAATCCTTGTTGGAAATGCTTTTAAAATATACTTATTGGGCTGGAAAGATGGCTAAGTGGCTAAAGGTACTTGCTTGCAAAGTCTGATGGCCTGGGTTCAATTCCTCATTTACACTAGATAGACTAAGTGGTGCATGCATCTGGAGTTCCTTTGCAGTGGCAAGAGGCCTTGGCTTACCCATTCTTTCTCTGTGTGCATCGTTGCATCATTCTTTCTGTTTCTGTTTCAAATAAATACATATATACAGTTTCGGTTGTGGCCCAGGTGTGGTGCTAGGCCTTGGAGATGAACAATACACGACATAGATGTGAGTGCTGCCATATTGGAGCCTTTAAAACCTTAACAGAAATGACAACCATTCATTTTTAAATTTGGCCCACCAAGTCTAAACAGATCATCATTGTTTTAAAATATGTATTTAGTTAATAACAAATATTTTATTAGTTTAATTTGCAAGGAGAGTCTTCTCAGGAAGACAGTTAGAAGCATTGCTAGGGAAAGCCCTATTGTTAGAATGGCAGTGGAATGTAGTATGTCAAGATTTCATCATGTAGAATGTGTTCCTGACTGAAACTTGACATATATGTAGGAATTTTGTATAGTTATTTATTCATGCATGATTTCATGCTAGTATATCTGCGTCCAAGAACCTGGTTTCATCTAAGTTCAATTCTGATGAAATATTTTTGTTGTTGTTTTTCTCACACATGCATGAGTCCACATGTAAATGTATGCATATTTGTATGCATACCTCTTCCACAAACTTTTTGTGTTTTAATGGATAAAAGAAGAAGAATATCACAAATCATAAATTTTCCTCATGCATATTGACAGACATATAAAATCAGCTACTTGGGAAAGCAACTTGAAAAAGAGTAGCCCAGCTGCATTTCAGTGCTTCTTAGAAACAACAGGTCTCTGTACAAGAACATGCAGAAGTAGAATTGAAATAAAACCAAAAGCAATAGGGTATTAGCTTGGTGGTTCTTTCTTTACTTCAGAAAAAGAGGATATGCATGCGTACAAACATCATGTGTGTGCGTCTGTGCTTGGGTTTTATGTAAATGAATTAAGGTTCAGCAGGAATGCCACTGCTTCTCTCTGGACTTTCCTAGTGTGCCTCATTAGGTATAGATGTCACAGAAGTGCCTAGTTTAGGAAGGTAAGAGCTCGGCAAATACCCACATTATTAAAAATATGCTTAGAAATGCCCTGATTTCTGAAAACTGAAATTGTTCCTTTAGCAGGAGTGGAGAGTTGTTTCTCTGCAAATGATATTCCTATACAGAGCATTTCCCCACACGGTTCCTTCCTGAGGAACGTCCTTTGGCACTAACAGGATCCATGAGGTTGCATCCTCCTAGGGCAATGCCGCTTTAGTGCAGCTTCCCCAAACACATAAATATCTTCAGTTTTGGCTTTCCTGAATCTGGCAGAATACAGGAGCCTACTGTAGAGATCAACATGATGAGAAGTCCCTAGAGGAATGAGGTGCCTCCCAAAGTGCCACACAACAGCCCAATGATTAGTTACAGAGCCAACAAGTCCATAATGTCTCTTTGCAGGTTGGTATGGCCTGGATGTAAACTCTCCCCCACAGGCCCATGCATTTGAGCATTTAGTCCCTAGATGTTGACACTGCTTTAAGAGGCTGTGTAACCTTTAGGAGGTGACTGTCTAGATGGTGGAAGTAGGTAACTGTGGGGTGGGCCTTGAGGTTTGTCACCCAGCTCAGCTTCTTGTCCTGTTTCTACTTCCTGATCTACCTAGATGCAGATAAGCAGTCTTCCTTAATACTCCCATTGTCAGAGTAGAGAACCATTTGTCACTGGGCCTTCCCCACAATTGAACACCGTGAGTTCAAACAAAGCCCTCCTCCCCTAGTTGCTTTTTTGGCATGAAATTGGACATTGCACTGAGAAAAGTAATGAATACATATGTACTATCTAACATTTTAGACTTTCTTCTTTAGCTCATGTAAAGAAAAAATATTGCAAGAATTCTGTATGAGGTAGAAAAGAGAGAATATGAAGTGATAATTAATAGACAAGTGGTATGAAGGATGAGGGACATTAGAACTACCCAGGTTGGGTTCAAAAACTGACTTATTTACCAGGTTCTGGTGACAGTTATTGGGGAAGTTCAACAAATACTTCCAGCTGTCTGCTTTGCAAACACATGGTAGAGATGCATTTCTCTACCTACTTTGAAGCTGAATGGGGCCATGCAATGAGGTCTGGCCAAGGATTTTTTTTTTTTTTCTATTTATTCATTTGCAAGAGAGAGAGGGCGGGGAGAGGGAGAGAGAGAACACACCCCAGGGTCTCTACCAACTAAAAATGAATCCCAGATGTATGTGCCACTTTGTGCATCTGGCTTTATGTGGCTACTGGGAAACCCAGGTTGTTAGGCTTTGCAGGGAAGCACCTTAACCTCTGAGCCATCTCTCCAACTCTGGCCAAGGATACTGAATGGAAGTGATAAATGTCTCCTCCAGGTGGAAGGTTTAATGACCAAAATGAGACTCTTCTGAGTTACTTTGACTCTTTCTCATAATTAGGAAATATTTAAAAGGTAGCCAGGTAAGGCAGCACACACTTTTCATCTCAGCACTTGGGGCGCTTAGGTAGAAGGATCACTGTGAGTTTGAGGCCAGCCTGGGGCCACAGAGTGAGTTCTAGGTCAGCCTAGACTACAGTAAGAAGGTGGATGAAGTATAAAACTAAGTTGTGGAGTGAAAATAGTACCAATAGTAAAGCTGTAAACATGTAGTAGACATGACAAAAAAAAAGTCTTTGTTGATAAGCCTCTGAGATTTGGGGACTGTTTGTTATCTTATGATACCCTAGACACTCATGACTGACAAATTAATAATGTACCTTTTAGGCCAGCCTTGTAGCCTCTCTGTGTTTTAGACTGAGAGTCTACGAAAGATGAAAGATAATCTAAAATCATGTGAGAATTAACTCATCATGTAAATATGTACTGATGCAATAAAATAGTAAGATTTGACCAATATTAGCTTCCTTCTCTATCTTACTCCCATCTCGTAGCACACAGACATACTCAAGTACCCATGAATATATTTCCCTGTTTAAAAGTGTTTTTTCATGTTCTATTTATTTATTTTAGAGACAGACACAGGAAGAGACAGACAGACAAGAGACAGAGTATGAGCACTCAAGGGCCTCCTGGCAGTTTGTGCATCTGGCTTTATGTGGGCACTGGGGAATCAAAACCAGGCCATCAGGCTTTGCAAGCAAGCACCTTTAACTACTGAGCCATCTCTCTAGCCTCCACATTTCTCTTTTTATCAAGTGATAAAGTATGGGTTTATTATTGGCCCCTTTTCTGGATTGATTTTCTTATCATACTATACTCCCTTCTCAGTACCTTTCCATCTAAACTAGATGTTAAAATTGATATTTTACTCACTAGTATTCTCCACCCCTCATAAAATATCAGCATCCAGTAGAGTGAATTCTTTTTTATTCCCAAAGAAATTAATCTTAAGGAAAGGATTTAAGGAGGTAAAGACACTTAGAAATGAAGATGCTTGAATGGAAGAATTCCTAAAACACCAGAGATGTTGTTACTTACACATCATAACCTACACGTCTGCTTCCCTGAACAGCTAGACATGGTTGTAAGACATGGACAAGAAGTTACTGAATTATGAGTGATAGTACTATGGTTGACCTAATACATTCAGTTCCAACCACCTTTTCTGGAGAGATTCCAGGGCTTCTTTTGAAATAATTAAAACATTACCTGAGAGCTTTAGCCCCACCTCTCTGCTTTAGAAATTCTAGTAAGCCATAAAAAGCTAGAATTATAATAAAGCCAACATAGTTGGATTCAGCAGCATATATATCTAACACAATTTGTGTGTTTATGGTTATGTTACCTAATGCCTTTTTGATATAATTACATGGAACATTAAGCTAAATGCTTACCTTTTTATATCAATGATTCCCTGCCAATAATAATATTTTGTTTTCATCTTTAAGCTTTGGCATTGTGTTTATTTTGGACAAACTTTCAATATCTTAGCATGTAACTTTTGAACAAAATTGCAAGCTACAATTCATATCACAGTTGACCATAAAGTTTAATCACACACCATATAATTTTCCTAGCTCTAAACCAGAGTATAACAATAATAATAAATTATTAATATAAGCATTAACATAGGTAATTTTAAAACAGAAAATGATAAAAAAAGTAGATGAGATTTCTATTAGATCACTGACCTGAAATGAATATACAGTATTTATTGAGTGGCTTGGGAGCTAAAGAAGGCAGTAAGCCAAATGTTCTTTCTTAGTAGGGGTTTTATAGAAATTAGAAAGAAATCTGCAAATATCCAGTTTACAGCCAAAGCTCTCAGCTTTACATGGGTGTGAATACTGCATGTTTCCATTTAATTAAGTAAAGTTTCTTAAAAAGTTAAAAGACAGATTTATTTATTTATTTTACGATTTACTCCAAAATTTTATTAGCAAACTCTAATGGTTTATCCTGATTGCAATTAAAAAAAAATCTCCCTAACAGGCCAACTCATTTAAGTGCAATCTGTAATCATTTGGATTTTAACATGATGGTTATTACTTATTACCCTGAAACCAAGCAGCACAATGAGATATTGATTACTTTTAACCTTTAGATCCAAGGATTCAAGAAAGGTCGGAGGAGGGGAACACTACTCTTGGCTGGCAAACAGCCTTTAGGAGAATTCAAATGATTCCCATTGGCCAAGTAGACCCAAGATTAGTTTATTCTCTGGGCTGACAAGAAATGATGATGTTTTTAAAAATAACACTCAGATCATATTCAGAGAAGTACCACATTTATATAACCAATGGCCTCTGCTATGCTTCACATCACAGCAAGTCTCAGGCTGTTAACCCTTTACATTTCACTCCAGGAAGCGTCTTTGTTGGACTGAGATATTCAAATGATTGTGTGTGATTTCCTGTAGTAGCTTTCTTTGGAATAAACTCTTGTCCTCAAACTGAGATCTCTTTCTTGGTAGGTGTCCAAAGGCTGAGCACTGTTATTGGTCACTGTTGACCGCTCACATTTCTCTCGGTTTCCTTTTTCCATATGGCTTTTAGGAATACTCGCTTTCGTGCCACGGAAAAGCAATGAGTGCAAGGCAGGGTCCAGGCAGAGGCACAGACAAGAGAAATATAACTGCTATGTGTTAGATTAATTTGCAGAGCTCTGGGCGTGATTATTGCCAAGTCGTCAAATTGTTCCAAGTTGTTCCGGAAGGCTGTTATTAATAGTATGTTTTCTGAGGAAAGTTCTGTCTACTTTTGGAACTGCATCGCCGTTGCCAAGGAAACTCCTTCAAGCAGTCTTCTAGGAGCGCACACTGCTGCTTTTGTCTGCGGCCTATTCACGCCGCGAGGGGGCCGGGGCCGCCGCGCCCGCCGCTCCTCCCGCGCCTCGCGCGCCCCGCCGAGCCGCGGCCCCGGGATTCAGGGCGTAGCTTCTTCAGTCGCGTTAGGACGGTGCTTCCCCAAGTTTTTGGTCTGCTAATTTGAACAATAACTCTATATATAGGTTCTGGCATTAGTGCCTCAAGGGCTAATTACCTTTCCACTCTGAAATGAACGGAGTCCTTTCCTACGGACTCCTCTGCCCTGTTTACCGCGGTGCCGGGAGGAAAACATGTCACCGAGCCTCCAGCCAGCCCCGTGGTTGCGATTAAGCGTGGTCACATGGCCCATCGCTGCCAAAAGGAGGGCCCTGAGAAAAGGTGACAAAGACAGTGATTTCCTGTCAGCCCCAGGGCTGCGGGGCTGTCTAGAAGTGATGCAAATGAGGGCCACTTTCCCCGGGCCTGGTGGACCGCCTCGGCCCGCCGGACCCGGCCCCGGCCCGCGCGGAGCCGCCGCCCAGCCGCACGCGGCCGTGCCCCGCGCGCTCGCCCTCCCCCCCGGCCTCCCCCCCCCCGACCTTTACCCCCCCCCGGCCCTGCCCCGCGCGCGCGCCCGTCCTCCCCCCCCGGCCTCCCCCCCCCGACCTTCACCCCCCCCCGGCCCTGCCCCGCGCGCGCCCGCCCTCCCCCCTCGGCCTTCCCCCCCCCCGACCTTCACCCCCCCCGGCCCTGCCCCGCGCGCGCTCGCCCTCCCCCCCCCGGCCTTTCCCCCCCCGACCTTCACCCCCCCCCCGGCCCTGCCCCGCGCGCGCCCGCCCTCCCCCTCGGCCTTCCCCCCCCCCGACCTTCACCCCCCCCCGGCCCTGCCCCGCGCGCGCCCTCCCCCCCCGGCCTTCCCCCCCGACCTTCACCCCCCCTCCCTGCCCCGCGCCCGCCCTCCCCCCCCCCGGAATTCCCCCCCCGACCTTCCACCCCCCCCGCCCTGCCCCGCGCACGCCCGCCCTCTCCCCCCCCACCTTCACCCCCGGCCCTGCCCCGCGCGCTCCCGCCCTCCCCCGGCCCCCCCACCCCCCCACCCCCGCCCCGGCCCCGCGCGCGCCGGCCCTCTCCCCCCGGCCCTCCCCCCCGCCCTGCCCCGCGCGCGCCGGCCCTCTCCCCCCGGCCCTCCCCCCCAGCCCTGCCCCGCGCGCGCCGGCCCTCCCCCTCACGCCCCCCCCCACTCCCCTCCCTGCCCCGCGCACCGCCAAGTAAGTCTTGGCATCTTATCCTCTCAACAGCCTTCTTTTTTTCCTTAAAAAAAAGTGATTCAAATAGAAATCACAGGCTCCAGCCAGAACAGTGTCTCATACAGTGTTCAGAAACCACATCCATCTATTTTGACTTTTCTCAAACATTTTCACGATGAGTTTCACCCTCTCTCAAATTTAAAAAAAAAAAAAAGAAGGAAAAGAAAAAAATACATTTGAGTATTCATACTAAACAGTGATTCATCAAAGCTCACGCTAATATGACAGTTAATCTCAGGCTTTTTGAACTTTGATAAAAATGGAACAACAAATTCATTTCCGCATAGCAGCGGAGACAGCCTTAGATTTTTCCATTCTGATCACTTTAAAAATGACTAGATAATGTTATTTGAAATATTATAATGATTTTAAGCATATTTTTCTTATCTTAATGGACTTTTAATCTAACATACAATTAGGCTATATAATTAATCTACTGAAAAAGAGGTAAGAAATTATCATGAAGCTCTTGAGCCTGATATTTCTAGTGCATTTTTACCTCAACTGCTTCAATGACTAGTAATTTGTTTCATTTTGAACAATCAAGGCAGAAATGTAAAATTTGATACTGAAATCCCAATATGAAGCCTAATTAGCAGAATTCAATTTTGATGCATATTTCTATGATAAACCAGTATATGTAAAACCCCCTAAAGCCGGGCGTGGTGGCGCACGCCTTTAATCCCAGCACTCCGGAGGCAGAGGTAGGAGGATCGCCGTGAGTTCTAGGCCACCCTGAGACTACATAGTGAATTCCAGGTCAGCCTGAGCCAGAGTGAGACCCTGCCTCGAAAAACAAAAAAAAAAAAAAAAAAAAAAAAAAAAACCCTAAAGTCTGGCCATTATGACCAGATTTTAAGTGGATGAACACTACATTTGTAGGCTCTCAGATTCAGTTATAAGGGTATCAAGCAACATCTGAAGTGATTTAGATCAGTTTAGCCCATAGTAAAATATTCTGGAGAATGGAAATTTGTGAATTTATAAAATAGGCATAGCAAGATTAATCTGCTTTCTATGATTGTTCATAGCTATGACAACATCATTTTGGCATCAATAGTTATAAAATACCAAGTCAACTATGTCTCATTTATCTTCGTACACTCTATATTCCTTATTCCCCAGAATATCTAATCTTATTACATCATGTTTCTTTTAAAAGTCAGAATGCTTTCTAACACACCCAAAGTCTCTATAGCAACATTTTCCTTTATGCCTTCAAAATGTACCCTTCTTGTCATCATTTCTAAGTGAATTCTTCCCTTGTTTAGTGTTTAGTTTTGCTTGTATTTTTGAGCATTTTCTTATCTGTTCATTCATGTGCCCATTATTTTAATTCATTCCTAAAGTCTTTTTTCTTGGTTGACTCTGTACTAACAATTTGAACCACTTTTCTTTTGTAAATGCTGACATTTCCCTCTCATTTTTTAAACTTTCCCCCTTTCCTAATACAGAAAATTGATAACCTCTCTAAATTCTACATGACCAAATTACCACCCACAGGAGCCATCTTTTTAAAAATATTTTTTGGTTATTTTTGTTTATTTATTTGAGAGTGACAAATAGAGAAAGAGGCAGAGAGAGAGAGAGAGAGAGAGAGAGAGAATGGGTGCGCCAGGGCCTCCAGCTACTGTAAACAAACTCCAGATGCCTGCACCCCCTTGTGCATCTGGCTAACGTGGGTCCTGGGGAATTGAGCCTTGAACTAGGGTCCTTAGGCTTCATAGGCAACACTTAAACGCTAAGCCAATCTCTCTAGCCCAGGAGCCAACTTTTGGTGAGAGCTGTACTCAGTCTCTAAACATCACATGACAATAGAGTCAGAGAATTGCAAATCAGCTCACATGATTACATATTTATGTGTAAGAAGCCGTGGTTCAAAATTTTTCTATCATATTATTTTAAACCATTATATAAAAATCTTAAGATTTGTTGTTGTTGTTTTTGAGGTAGGGTTTCACTCTATCTCAGGCTGTCATGAAATTCACTGTGTAGTCTCAGGGTGGCCTTAAACTCTTGGAGATCCTCCTACCTCTGCCTCCCAAGTGCTGGGATTGAAGGTGTGCACCATCATGCCTGGCTCTGAAAAATTTATATATATATATATGTGTGTGTGTGTGTGTGTGTATACATATATATATATATATATATATATATATATATATATATATATATGTATATATATATATAAATTTCTTCAAAGGAAAATGTATGTTGTACAAGTAAACAATTTCTCATTTTGCTTTGACTCCTAGGCAACTCAGAATTTTAAGATGATGTATTTTAATTGTATAGGATTTGACAATCTATGTAGTTAATGTTCAGGCATATCAAATATTATCACAGAAGCCATCTAAAGTCTGTGTATATTTTACCTCTAATTTTTTTCTACCTTTTTTTTTGAGATAGAGTCTTGCTATATTACCCATTCTGAACAATGGGTCTTAACTGATCCTCCTGCCTCAGAATCCTGTGTAGTTGGTATATTTGATAAAATGTTTCTTTTTTATTTATTTATTTGAGAGCAACAGACAGAGAGAGAAAGAGGCAGAGGCAGAGAGAGAGAGAGAGAGGAGAGCGGGTGTGCCAGACCCTCCAGCCACTACAAACGAACTCCAGATGCGCGCGCCCCCTTGTGCATCTGGCTAACGTGGGTACTGAAGAATCGAGCCTTGAACCAGGGTCCTTAGGCTTCCCAGGCAAGCGCTTAACCGCTAAGCCATCTCTCCAGCCCAATAAAATGTTTTATTACTTTCATGAAGATTCTTTTAAACAACCATGAATTCACAAGGTAAAATGTGATCAATAAGCTCAATAACCATTATGTTAGGCAAAATGGATGGACCTGTCCTTTTCAAACTGGATGTTTAGATGAGAGTCCAATGGAGGAGAAAGATAGAGAACACTTGCACTGTTCCCATGAAATGCAGAACCATGTGCATAGTAAAACCCTAAAAAGAAGTAAGAAATATTTCAATGTAAATTTCCTAGCAGTATAATGACTTAACAAAGTGGGTATTTATATCATTTTATTTTTTTAAATTGTGTTCATTATTTATTTATTTGAGAGCAACAGACACAGAGAGAAAGGCAGAGAGAGAGGGAGAGATAATGGGCGCCAGGGCCTCCACCCACTGCAAACGAACTCCAGACGCGTGCGCCCCCTTGTGCATCCGGCTAACGTAGGTCCTGCGGAATCGAGCCGGAAGTCGTGTCCTTAGGCTTCACAGGCAAGCGCTTAACCGCTAAGCCATTTTCTCCAGCCCTATTTCATGTTATTTTTGAGAGTTCTTTTTTTAAAATATTTTTATTTATTTGCAAGCGAGGAGAGATAGAGAGAAGACAAACAGAGAAAATGGGTGTGCCATGGCCTCTAGCCACTGCAAACAAATTCCAGATGCATGAACCACTTTGTGCATCTGGCTTTATGTGGGAACTGGGGAATTGAACCCAAGTTGTTAGGCTTTGCAGATAAGTCCCTTAACTGCTGAGCCTTATCTCCAGCCTTTAAGGGTTATATTTAGTCCCTTAAAAGTCATATAATCTGATACTTTATTGCTGCAGAGCAGCTAAGAGATCCATGCAAGGTGCAAATCCACAAAATGAGGCATTCCTGAGATTCGTGCTACCTGAAAACAACATTTATTTAGGTAGAATAGACATCACCACACCCCAACTTCTAAACCTGGCTATTGATATTAACCTTTGAAAGTCTGTGAAATCACACTGCTGCACCGATTAGGGTACCCTGCACTCTGTAGGGAGCACAGAACTGGTGGGACTTTGTGCCAAGGCCAGAACCCTCGAGAAGGGGCAACCTGAAAGCACAAGTGAGCCAGCTGCGGTGGCTGCGGAGGGCAGTGCAGAAGCAGCAGGCACAGCCCAAGCCTCAACTCTGCCATCCTTGGAATGTTTCCAGGTCATTCAGTCTATAAAATTTATGGGCTGGGGGAGGAGGTGACTGAGCTTCCCTGAGCCCAAGAATAATGCCACCTTTGATCTGTAGAAATGAAAAAATGGAGCTTTTCCTTTGCAAGTGGGTTTTAAATATTTCTCCATTAATAGTTAATGCGCACACAGACCAGCAGAGTGGCAGCTCCCGTGATTACGGATTCTGGCTTCGTAACTCCAGTCCAAATAGGAGCTGAACTTTCAAAATCATAGTGGTTACTTTTGACAAATTAAATTGTCCTACTTAGGAAGGTAGAAAGAATGAAGAGAAAGAGAATGTGAGAGCAAATTCTCCTTGGAGAGGATTCTCAGATCAAGGATGATACAAACCAGAAAGGATGATGGTGGTTTGCATTTTCTACGCTGAAGAGCCTATCTGTGTTTATTAGAAAATACGTATAGAAGATTCTTATTCAGTGGGAAAGCAAGGCAAGATGCAGGAAGGGAGGATGACAGTAGTAAAATTCACTGTCTCAAAACTAGAAAGAAAATACATATGCGTGAATGTTTACTTTTTTTTATAATAAAAGCTGAATTGTTCTCAAAACTCTGTAGTTTGGGCAGGGAAGATGGCTCAGCAGTTAAGAGCACTTGCCACTTAAGCACGAAGGTCTGGCTGGAGAGGGGGGGCTCAAACCCCTGGAATTTGATTTCTTCAGAGCCCATATAAATAGCTGGGACGGGTTGGGAAGATGGCTTAGCAGTTAAGCACTTGCCTGTGAAGCCTAAGGACCCTGGTTAGAGGCTCAATTCCCCAGGAACCACGTAAACCAGATGCATAAGGTGGCACATGCATCTGGAGTTTGTTTGCAGTAGCTAGAGACCCTGGCGTGCCCATTCTCTCTCTCTCTCTCTCTCTCTCTCTCTCTGTGTGTGTGTGTGTGTGTGTGTGTGTGTGTGTGTCTGTCTGGCTGTCTGTCACTCTCAAATAAATAAATTTACAAAAAAAAAAAAAAAAGCTGGATCTTGTCATGTACATCTATAATCCCAGTCCATGGGATAGGATGGGGACCAGGGCAGAGACCAGAGAATCTCTGGGGCACACTGAAAAAAAGTAGCAGCTCCAGGTTGAAGGAGACACCCTGACTCAAGGAAGTACACAGTTTAGCAATAAAAAAGGGGAGCTGAAGTTCTCCTCTGGCTGCCACATGTACACGCACAGTAGTGCATCTGCACACACACACACACACACACACACACACATGCAAAAAGCACACCACACAGACTACATACACACAGAGACACACAAACAAAACCCTATAATTTAAAGTAATCGGAAAGTTGGGCTGGGGAGATTTCTTAGTGGTTAAGCACTTGCCTGTGAAGCCTAAGGACACTGGTTCGAGGCTCGATTCCCCAGGACCCACGTTAGCCAGATGCACCAGCGGGTGCATATGTCTGGAGTTCGCTTGCAGTGGCTGGAGGCCCTGGTGTGCCCATTCTCCCTCCCTCTCTCTCTCTCTCTCTCTCTCTCTCTCTCTCTCTCTCTCTGTCCCTGTCTGCCGCTTTCTCTGTCTGTTGCTCTCAAATAAATAAATAACAATAAAAAATAATAATAATCAGAAAGTTTAAAAGGTCTTAAATTTCTAATAATCTGAAAAAATATCATGAAATTGTTTAAATAGAAAATGCACCTCATGGTTCATGCTAATATTAAGGTTTCTAAATTCTAGCAGATTATACCCATGTATTATTTAACTACTAAGTCCAATTCCTTTCTTTTCTATGGTCCTTGTGTATTTTTGCTGGCTTTGGGTAAAAACAATGTCACAATGAGTGTTCTACTCAGGTGGTCTGCTGAATGGGTATTTATGTATAGTTCTATGTCTGGGAGTTAAGGCCAGGTGATTTTCTAGCAGAAACCACAAGATAACCACAAGAGAAAAAGAACTAGGAAAGCAGCAAGGAATGCTGCAAACAATGAATAGGCTTTATTCTCCAAGTACTGGGAAATCTTCCCAGCTCCTCTGTCACCTGACATTTCCACACTACATCTCAGGGATCAAGGTGGGACTGTCTAAAGGCGAAGATTCTCATCTAGAGGGAGCCACCCATGTCAGGAGAGAAGCAGGCACAGAGCCACAGGCACAGGGTCACAAAAGCTCCACATGCAGCCACAGCAGCCACGGTGTCTCATTTCCACACCTTCCTTACAGTTTGACATCACTCAGCAGAGAAACTACCTTAACTGTTTCACAATCATTCTTTTCAGTCATCCACATATCAAGAGCTTTACTGCCATCGTTTTTATTGTTGTTGTTTGGAGTTGTTGAACCCAGAGCCTCACACATGCCAAACATTCTGCCACTGAGCTGTATACACTCAGCCCTTAATCTTTTAACTCAATTGTTAGTTCAATATTGTATGTTAAATGTATGTGTGGGGGGGAGGGCATTTGAATGATTGGGGAGGAACAGGGTATTCTTTAGCTCAGACTAGCCTTGAATTCACTACATGGATAAGGTTGACCTTGAATTCTTGATCCTCCTATCTCCATCTCCCTAGGGCTGGGATTACCAGCCAGTACCACTATGCCAAGCATGAAGATACACGTAGAGGACACTTGTGCAAGTCATTTGTCTTTATGTTAAGGCACATTTTACGAAATGAAGAAAGTTGTTTAGAATTTCTTGAGATGGATTGGGAACCTGAGAAGTTATCACAATAACAATGAGAACATGAGTAGTAAACGTTCTTCAGTATAAGGGATGGTCTCCCAAACTCATAAGACTGTCTTGCCCAAATAACAATGGTGGTCTTAATATGAAATGTTGATAAAGCATGAATGTGTTGGGGCACAACCAGTACAAAGATGAAAGATGATTAAGGTAGTCTCAAATGGGCCTCAATACCCAAAAGGGCCTGGGGACCATTGAAGAGTTCTAGTCCTTCAAGGCTGTTTAATCAATAGGCTATAGGTCCTTCTTGAGCAAGTCATCAGCTTAGACTCCTATAAAAGATTAGAACAGAGGAATGGAATATGTAAAATGCTGACCTAACCTGGGGATCCCTAGGGATTCTGAGAGAAGACCTGAAACTAAGTCTTCAATGAGTTGTTCTAATTCAGAAACTAACCTACCATCTAAATGGCTTCATAGTCAGTATTCTCAATGTTCTGGACAGACCTGTAGTGTATTTGCCTTTTTTTGTTACTGTTTTTCTTTTTTTTAAATTTTTTATTTATTTATTTGAGAGCGACAGACACAGAGAGAAAGACAGATAGAGGGAGAGAGAGAGAATGGGCGTGCCAGGGCTTCCAGCCTCTGCAAACGAACTCCAGATGCGTGCGCCCCCTTGTGCATCTGGCTAACGTGGGACCTGGGGAACCGAGCCTCGAACCGGGGTCCTTAGGCTTCACAGGCAAGCGCTTAACCACTAAGCCATCTCTCCAGCCTACTGTTTTTCTTTCCCTTCCCTTCCCTTCCCTTCCCTTCCCTTCCCTTCCCTTCCCTTCCCTTCCCTTCTTCCCTTCCCTTCCCTTCCTTTTCCTTCCCTTCCCTTCCTTTCCCTTCCCTTCCCTTCCCTCCCCTTCCCTTTCCTTTCCTTTCCTTTCCTTTCCCTTCCCTTTTCCTTCTTCCTTTCTCTCCTTTTCTTTCTCTCTCCCTTTACCTTTCTTTCTTCCTCTCTTTCTTCTTTCTATTGTGGTGCTGGGATTTGAACTCAGGACTTTGTTCATGCTAAGCAAGCATTCTACCAGTTGAGCCAGCCCTGCCCTTAATTTCTCAGTTTTATTTTCAAATAAACCAAGTGCAAAGAGCACCTAATGGCCAAAGGATGGTGACAGAACGAGTCTAAAAGGAAAGGCATACAGTATGGAAAATGTTTGGAAAAATATTTTAACCCAGAAGCACAGAGTTGGTGGAATAACGACCCTCAGTATGGCCGAATGGGAATTCTCTGGCAACGCACAAGGAAACCACAAAAAAGAAAAAAGAAAACTGCAGTTTTTGTTTGATGATTTCCTATTAATTGTGATGCAAATTACATGGATGAGATTTCAACAGAGGACCACTGTTTCTGAAAAATGGTGGTTTTATGTGCAAAATACAAAACACAACAGAAAGAAAAGCAACACTATCCAGCATCATGACTACAATAAGTTCTGAGATGACGGCTTAGAAATAAAATATTTTTCTAACACTAAATTAATACAGATTTATTTATTTGGGGGGGGTTCAAGGTAGGGTTTTACTCTAGCTCAGGCTGACCTGGAATTCACTATATAGTCTCAGGGTGGTCTCGAACTCATGACAATCCTCCTACCTCTGTCTCCAAAGTGCTGGGATTAAAGGCATGTGCCACCATGCCTGGTAGATTTGTAAGCATTTTTATATGCAATTCCTGATTCTCAAATGAAATGTGAACCAGCCTATTCTTAGTTACGTTCCTGGGAGACTGTTCCTCTAGCAATGCTCAAACAAAAGATATATGGGCTAGCTCTGTTGTGAATGTGGACAGCACTCTATCCAGGAGACCACAAAGTCAACAATCAAGATCAATGTTGTGTAGAATTCTTCAGAGAGTAAAATGTCCACATGTGCAGAGTCCCTGGGGAGCTTATATCTTCTCTTAACTAAGATGATTCCCAAGAGACACTAATTAAAGTCAATCAGACTCATGGAATGGATAACTCTCTCTCTCCCCTTAGAGGAGGCAAAAGTTAAAATAATTTATTAAGGAAAGGTCACTGAAAATGGCAAAATTGAAGAATATAACTTTTATTTGACCTTGAATGTACTTCTCATTCTATGAGAAATTTTCGAAAGCTAGAGGGTGGTTGTTTCTTGTCATTATACTGTTGCGATTCTGTGGTTAGTTATTAATTTTATTTTTTATGATTCACAATCTGCTCTTTGAAATATGCCATATGCTCAAAGCAATTCAAGGATGACAACTGTCAGAATTACTCCAATAAAAATTGCCTAAATGAGGAAGATTTACTGCTGCCTGATATTTCAGCACAAAGTCCCTCTTCCCTCCTCAACAGCTTTTCCAGGCACTGTGAGTCTTAGAGACATTTTTTTTTTTCCCAGTCAGAATCACATGGTTGTTTTGTAATGACTTCCAAGACTATTTAAGCAGAATTGGTGAAGCATACTAGGCTAATGGTGGACTAGCAGATAAGGAGACAATATAAAGATAGCTACCAGATGGACTCCCTGCATTTGGTGTGAGTTGCAAGCCAGTGTTCTACAACCGCATGAAACACATTCACTCTATGATACTGTCTGCTCTGTGTATCACTGATACACCTTAAACTGGAAGAGCCCATGCCCAGAGCAGCAAGTCAAAATGATGGTGAATTTCTTTCTTCACTGAGAAGAGCTGAGGAATGGATAGAATCTACCTGAGTACTCCAATCAAAACACATTTTGCTAAATGTTACCAGTCCATTTATCCTTCCTTTTGTTTCAGCCTATTTATTAATGCAGTTGCTTTTATTGCTATTAATCTTGAAGATAAATCTTTGTCCTTCCATAGAATTACACCAAATAGAATGTGATAAAGGGAACTTTCTTGCAATTATGATGTCAGGGCAGCCTGTCAGCACACAAGGGATGAAAATGAGTTTGGGGACAGGGAAGGGAATTCTAATAGACGCCATGATACATACAATGAACGCAAAGATATCCTGAGAGAGAGAGAGAGAGGGACTTGTCAGGCTAATCAGATCTTTTGCAGAAAGGTAAAAGCAGGAAGGGTAGCTCTGACCTTGTAAAGTTGCTGCTGCTGCTCCTCTGACATCATCAGGTCATGGCTGTCCATCACGAGGGACTCCATGTCAATCAGCCAATCCCAGAGCTCCTGATATTCTGAATCAAAGTCCAGAAGCCTGAAGATAAGGCACAAAATGTATTATGCATAAATACAGTGTAGTTGTTAAAATCTCATATTAGAATAATATATTCTTGAAAACCCATGATGTTCCTAGGTGAATACCTGTTTAAAAAAAAAAAAAAAAAAAAGAAGGGGGAAAAAACCTCTCTGTGTGGTTATACAGTGGGCAAAATAGGAACTCAAGACTGAAACACAGACAATGTTGAAAACACCTAGAAATTCCAGTGCTCCATGCCTGAGCCATATCCTGGCCAGCGCTATTTTCTAGCCCTTTGCAAGCAATGCCTTTGGAACAAACCATTGCCCCTTAATAGATTGAGAACTGGAGAGTGAGTGATTTGTTGAGGTTTTCATAGTCTAGCATTTGGTTTAATAACAACACTTTCAAAATCTGAACTGCTTTCTAATGCACAGATATTGCATCTCAATAGATTTATAATGAAGAATATTTACCAAATTATCTACAATGATAATATAGTAGCAGATCCAAAATATTATTTTCATTTGAAAATGACTCAATCATTTATCTGTCCCTCTGCTGTCTATCAGTCTACCTCTGGAACACATATCCTACATTTATTGTCATGGATGAGTAGCCAGCATTTCAGCTCCCTCTCAGAGATAGGCTTGAGTGACTCTGGTAAGCCAGTGAGAACCAGTGGCAGATCCAGTATTAGACAGGTGTTCCCCACAGACTTGTAGGAAAGGAAGGTAAGGACAGGAAGTCAAAACAATGAATCTTTGAATAGCCAGCAATCATTAAAATTCAAAGGAGGATCACTATGGTTTTCA
Source organism: Jaculus jaculus (assembly GCF_020740685.1). Taxonomy (NCBI): domain Eukaryota; kingdom Metazoa; phylum Chordata; class Mammalia; order Rodentia; family Dipodidae; genus Jaculus; species Jaculus jaculus. The sequence goes on along the minus strand of NC_059108.1, from coordinate 82,447,774 downwards.
ACAAAATAAATCATTAGAATAAGGAGCTTAAAAGGATTAATGTGATTCTCTATTGAAAGCCTGGTGAATAAGTAAAGCCCGGAATCTTCTAAAACACTGTGATCAGAAAGTAAAAGTGCTGGATGTAAAACTATGACTTATCCTCCCTACCTCCACCTCTTAAGAGAAATTCCACAGTCCTGTCACACTAACTGAGCAAAACCCCGTGAGTATTCATGAAGCAACGGCCTCGAGTACGAATCTGGATTTATCAGTTATTTGATGACTACCTTGTTCTGTCTCTCTACATTAGACTGCCAAGAAAATGAATAGCCACTTTTACTACTAACATACTTTAATCTTAATAGATCCATCAAAAAAGTTTAAGGTGTGCTTAAGTCACAGGGAAACTAGATCTAGAACACTCTATTCTAATTTAGCATAATTACAAAGATCTTTGCTTGGCAATATAAGCACTTGGGGCAAGGACCATCGCTGGGTAATGTGGAATTGATTAATAAGTGTTCACTTATTATATATTATATATATTAGTATATATAATACCAGGGATGGGTATAGCAATGTAGTCTAAACCTTCAATAGGACTATAGTTGCCTACAGCAACAGTGGTTTTCTAATTTAATGAATAAGAATGCAGACACAGAAGAAGATCTTACTGAAATGAGGGTCTCATTCAGTACTTGAGAAGAGGATGCAATTCCACATTTCTCGCAAGTGCTGGTAATGCTTTTGGCCCATGTACTACACTTTGATTAGCAAGGACTTCCAGTTATATACATGAAATCTGAATTAGTATTCCACTTCAAAATATTTTTATAAACACAGCGATAGGAAGAAACAAATTATCAGAATTTTTAAAAAATTAAATCTATGAGGACTGAGGAATAACTACTAAACATTTGTTTACATGACCAGTATCCCTATTTAGAAATACATTTTAAACTGGGGCTACCATTCCTGTCTCCTTGTACCTGCCTCTATTTTAATAATAAAGAAAAGTAGAAAGCGAAATGCCAACCACAAAATGTAGAGAGTGTGAAGCAGGTGGAATACTAAGAGCCAAGGGAAAAGGAAGAAAAATTTTCACTTCAATAGACTGGAGAATATGAATAAAATAAAAGTAGAAGACATAGATAGTCTAATGTGTGTCCTCTTCTTGCCCTGAAGACATAAGAGAAACCATGTGAGGTATGCAGGTAGTCTTGTACTAAAGGCACAAGAATATTAGCTGCATATATTGCCAAGCACTTTAGGAGGATACTGTCCTAAGTAATACCTCTGTAATAAGATGTAGTAAGGATGCTGCGGCGGAAGGAGAGAGAGAGCAGGAAAGAGAGAATGCTTTGATTAGGTCTCCTTTTGCCACTCTGTTCTCTAACCACCCCCAGGAGTAGAATCCAAGGTTCCTGAAAGATCAGTGCCTAAACCTGACAGGGGTGTTACCATGGCAACAAAGAAACAGTGAACCCAAGTACAGCCAGGGGGTCCTATGAAGCCAGGAGATGAGGCTTAGTCAGCAAGAAACTCCCCTGTGTCCTGACCAAGCCAAGAAATAAGAATAAACCAGTCACTGCAGTCCATGAAGCACAACCTTCTATGTTCAGACAAGACCCATTTCAATGAATCCAGTCAGCCCATACCCAAACTTTGTGTTCAGCCAGAGGACGCCTCTGAATCCCAGAACTGCAAGGTCATTTAAGCCCCTATTTGCTCAGCTGTCACCTTGGAGAAAAGAATGGAGAGGAATAGGAAATCTGAAAACCTGAGCATTGATCCTAAGACATTATTCCTTAAAGAGATTATTCCCTAAAGACAATGTTAATTAAGGAGGCAAGCATGTAATTAAAAGCCTCAACTCTGATCTTAAAACGGGTCCTTTTCTTGCTTTCCCGGGACAGTATGAATATGGAGTGCATCAGAAGACCATGACAATCAAGAGAAAAATGGAGAAGCTTGTTTTCTTTTGTCCATGCTTATAGTGGAAAAAGACACTGTGATTATGATAAGCAGTAGAAAGGGAAAGAATGACTGACGACCTTACAGCCTCGATACCCAGCACAGCATCTAGAAAATGCTGATGAGTTCATGTGGATAATGGATATAAAACGTTCAGTAGAGCAAGGATGACTTCAGAAGATCAACATGTGATAGAGATAAGAATATCTCCTCCCCAAATACCAGCACAAAAGCAGCCAGAAGAGAAAATTTTATTTAAAAGGGTAGAATTTTGTCTTCAGTGGATGGTAAAACAGCATTTTTACCTATTGAAAGTGATTACAGGAACTGCAGCGATTGCTCAGTGGTTAAGGCACTTGCCTGCAAAGCCTAAGGACTCAAGTTTAATTCCCCAGTACCCATTTAATGCCAGATGCACAAGGTGGTGCATGTGTCTGGAGTTCGTTTCCAGTGGTCAGAGGCCCTGGTGCACCCATTCTCCCCCCGGCCTTTCTCTCTCTTCTCTGCCTCATCTCTCTCTTCTCTCATAAATAAATAACAATGTAAAAAGTGATAATATGTAGTTAATACTTAAGCAGTTGCCTTTCTATTCCTTTCACGTCCTCCTCTTTTTAATAGTGAAAGTTAAATGAAATTTATGAAGAAGAGAATTATTAATGAATAGATTTGGCATGAGTATATTCAGCATAATAAAATGAACCCTGGACATTTCTCCCTGGTTCTTTACCATGCCTGTTGAGCTGCTCCTTTCTATTGTTCTCCCTACCTGGGACCCTTGAACAAAGTCCAGTTGAATGCATCTTAGGGTTCTTTGCAGGCAGTCTGTGACCAGCAAGAGTTGAACAAGCCCGATGCAAATAATCTCCAGCTCTCTAAACTATGGTTTTCATCAGAGCTAGCAACCTGAAGGCTTGATAGTAAGTTGATTAAATTCAGTAGATGTTTTGGTAACATATCTTGGCCCACTGATGCACAGTCAATACTAATATTCCAAATGATGATCACAAAGTCCTGATACACAAAACAAAGACAACTTTCTAAAAATGCACTTGTGCCTTATTATCATGGCCATGTATTAATTCACAAGCTTAGAAAAGATCTGAGAGTTCTCTAGCTTTTGTGAAATAAAATATAGACCTTTATAGCAAATCAGAAATAAATAATTGAATTTGTTTGCTGTTTCTTATGAAAGCTTCAGAAAAAAACCATAATTTTTATGCAACTTTATAAGTAGGAAAGAACTTTTTTTATTTTACTTATTTGTGTGTGTATGAGAGAGAGAGAGAGAGAGAGAGAGAGAGAGAGAGAGACAGAGACAGAGAAAAAGAGAGCACACCAGGGCCTCTAGCCACTGCAAACAAACTTCAGACACATGTGCCACCATGTGCATCTGGCTTTATGTAGGTACTGGGAAATTGAACTTAGGTCTTTTGGCTTTGCAGGCAAGTGTCTTAATCTCTAAGCCATCTCTTCAGCCTGACTTTTGTTTTTATATATACCCACAAAGGTGTTTTACCAATAATTTAATAAAAGACAATGTCTGCTAAGAAAAACATGATTACTATATAGGTAAACAGATCACTTATGAGTGAATCTACCAAGGGTACCAGAGAACTAACATTCTACAACCTCCTATAAAGGATGATTCTATCTGTTGAATTCAAAGCCAGAATTTTTTTGTTGAATTTCTAGTGAAAAACATCCCAGGTTATTTCTCTCTCTCTCTTTCTTCTTCTTCTCTGTCTCTCCTTTGTTTTGTTTTGTTTTTTTCAGGTAGGGTTTTACTCTAGCCCAGGCTGACCTGGAATTCACTGTGTAGTCTCAGGTTGGCCTCAAGCTCATGGCAATACTCCTACTTCTGCCTCCCAAGTACTGGGATTAAAGGTGTGTACCACCATGCACAGCCCATTTCCTTTTTATTTAAAAATTTGAAAGGGAGGTTGGAGAGATGGCTTAGCACCTGCAAAGCCAAAGGACCTCGGTTTGTTTCCTGAGGACCTACATAAACCAGATGTACAAGGTGGCACATGTTTCTGGAGTTCGTTTGCAGTGGCTGGAAACCGTGGTGTGCCCATTCTCTCTATATCTCTCTCTCTCTCTCTCGTGTGTGTGTGTGTGTGTGTCTTTCCCTCCCTCACTCTCGCAAATAAATAAATAAAATTTAAAATATGATAAAGGAAGAGAGGTTATTGAAAACATGCTAACTAGGTGGGAATTTTATAAGGGAGGACACTTTTATGAGTCCAAGAACTACTTTGGAGGAACTTTGTTCATAAAACTTCTCTGTACTTCTACTTAGGTGTGTTATTCATCCCCTTCATGTAACATTCTTGATTTTTTTCTTTTTCCCCGTGGTACTAAGGATTGAGCCTAGGGCCTTGTGCACACTGGGCAAGCACTCTACCACTGAACTACATCCTAGTCTAATCTCCTTGTTCTCAAAAGGTCTGAAAGCATACCTTTCTGATACTTTATACATTACATTATGAAAATATTGTAAAGTAAATTCAAATACACTCTAGGAAAATATAATAAAGCATATATAGCATCTAATTACTTTTCTTTTATATTCTTTCTTTCAATTTTCAAATAGCAATCTTAAATAGTTCATAATAAAGAAGAAAATATTTCTGCCTCTTTGTCTGTTTGCTTGTTTGCTCACTTATTTGTTTGTTTGCTTTGTAGTTCTGGGGACCCAGGGTACCAGGAGTCATGAATGCTAGGCAGGAGCTTTACCCTCAAGTGCAAGAGTTGAACATACTGCTTTGAGTAAAATATTCCCATCTTAAGGGTTTTAAATGCTTGCTCATGGAAATATGTCATCTAAGTCAGGCAGTTAGACTAATATAGACTCATGAATGTATTTTTTAATATTCTGAGTATCTAACAGAGATAAATCTATTAAAATAGATATACAAATATTTCATTTAAAAACATTTTATTTTTATTTATTTGAGAGAGATAAAGAGGGCATTCCAGGGCCTACAGCCACTGCAAACAAACTCCAGATGCATGTGCCAGCATATGCAGCTAGCCTACATGAGTACTTGGGAATTGAACCCAGGTCTTTAGGCTTCACAGGCAAGTGCCTTGACTGCTAAGCCATCTCTCTAGCCCAAATATTTCTTGAATGTTTAGTTATAAATTTGAGTTTAACTACTATTGATGGTGCCAAATTTATTTCCTGGCATCTTGCTCACCATTCTACTCTACCCATTTTAAGGTTAAAAAAGATTCAAGGGCTTTTTAATCAAAGAAATAAAATACTAATTAGCTTATTTTGTATCACCTTTTCTGCAAATCTAGTGGCAATATATTATTTGTGAGGCTACCGTAGTTTCAGAAATAACTCTCCTAAATCCTGATGGGAATATGTTGGACTAGCTAAGTGCATAATACATAAATGCATTCGGCCTTTGGTATTTAAAGTGAGCATCATTAACTGAACATTTCAACTTAAACTTTGCTTAAACGATAAAGTTTCACCCAAGTGAAATCAATGGGAGGTGTGTGTGTGAATATATGAGGTTTCAGCTTGGTCCACTGAGGAATTTTGATTAAAATGGACAACCAAATTAAGAAGTCACCAAAATAGAGAAATTATTGGTTGAAGAAAAGATAATACTGAAAAATCCTCAGTTTTCTCACCTCAGGCTGAGTAATATATATACATATAAATGCGTACATATATATTATATATTCTTAATGTTCACTTCACACTAACACATCTAAAAGCATGTGACTGGTTCTTGAAACACTACTTTGCCTATACTGGGAGTTCTATTAAATGATCCAATTTTCCTAGCTTCTTCAGCATATTGATTCTTTCCCCAAATATCCACTAAGTAGCCACTGTTCACATTGTCTGAGAAGGTACCTTTACCCCTGGTTTTCAAAATAAAAAAAAACACATACAAAAGGAATTGGTTAAAAATATTTACAACATATAATTTATTTCTTGAAGTAAAATTGAAATAAGATCAGAATTTCTCATGGTTCTCTACCACATGTAGCATGTAAGCACAAAAGAGGGACATAACACCGGTACTTCCCCCAATCATAATATCATTAAAGAATAAAATTTAACTTTCCAGACATGAAATATGATAGGCACAGTTGCATATAGAATCCCTTTCCACTTCAGACATATTAAGGCGTGAACACTAATTTACTATTTTAAATGAAAATTCATGACTTACTTCCTCATGAGAAAAGCAGCCTTACTTTGTCATTAATAAATTTAAAAAAAAAGAATATGGAGTTCTTTCCAGCAGTGATTTTTTTTTCAATATTACACATATTCACCTACATTGAAGATGTTTTAAAACATAAAATCAAGGGCTGGAGAGATGGTTTAGTGGTTAAGCATTTGCCTGTGAAGCCTAAGGACCCCGGTTCGAGGCTCAATTCCACAAGACCCACATTAGCTAGATGCACAAGGGGTGCACACATCTGGAGTTCACTTGCAGTGGCTGGATGCCCTGGTGCGCCCATTCTCTCTCTCTCTCTCCCTCTTTCTCTTTGCCTGTCGCTCTCAAATAAATAAATAAACAAACAAAACTTAAAAGATTATTTAAACAAACATAAAATCAAGCTTATGTGCTTATTAATAGTTGGCCCCATTTTCTCATAGACCATCTATCTATAAACACTTATTGGAATAAAAGACATAAAGCACCAAGATTATTCATAAATGTAGAAACTTCCATGTAGATTTTGGATTGATTTGGAGGATTCTGTTAAGCTATCAGGGATCAAAATTTTGTTTCAAATTTTTGGATAATTTTCTGGTCTCATACCAGAGAGTTTAGAGAAAAGTGTAGAAACTATACTTCAGAAGAAAGAGAAAGAGATGGTGTTTATTGTTTAAAAGAGATGGGAGACTGGAGAGATTTCTCAGTGGTTAAAGGTGTGTGCTTCCCAAAGTCTGATGGCCTGGGTTCAATTTCCTAGAACCCACATAAAACCAGACACACAAAGTGGCACATGTACCTGGAGTTTGTTTGCAGAAGCAAGAGGCCCTGGCACAACCATACTCACTTTCTTTCTCTCAAACATAAAAACATGTTTTTGTTAAAAAAAGAGATGATCTTCCATTATCATCTGCATTAAGACAATCAGGATATAGTATGTTACTTGCATACTACTGTGGGTTGGAGATCTCACCTTTTGGAAAAGGGCCTTCCTACGTTATGTTACTAGGCAATATTTACTTTTGAGTTATGGCAGGAAGTAAGCATTCTGAAAATAATTTTCAGTTGCCCAAGCTCTCTCCAAAAGATTCATCCAGTTGCACAGAAACTGTGACCACTTGCTCAATAGAAAACTGGAAAGATCAGCCTGCAGCAGTGAAATCCAGGGTGATCAACCACCCTCCTCAGGTGGCTAAACTGTTAAGCATATCTTATGGCTTAATTTGACAGACAAATCTAGTCCTTAATCAAGAAATATTTCAAATCGTTATTTGTTTTCACTTGTCAACATCAGTTCTCTTTTATAGGCATGTCTTCACACTACCCCAGAGGCACTTCTTATATTGCAGTAAAATAGACCCATCTTTCTACCACACTTCTTTTTCATGGTATTCATTAGGTTTTAATTGATTGGATCAGTTCCTTATAACAATTTATAGTAATGAGGTGACACTAACTTAATGTGTCATCAGTTTAAATTGTTATGCATTCCACTTTTAGCCCTTTGTTATTTCATTATGGCTGTTATATTTAGGAATAATCTATATATATTTGGGGGCAAAGTTTATGCTAAAATCTTGCATAATGAATACTCCTGTATTCTTCAATTTAAGGCACAGGCTTCAGCTGGAATGCCCTAGTTTCCTATTGGTGTCATTCAATTTTCTCCATTGAAAGAATAAGCCTGCCATATGGATAATAAGACTGAGATTTTTTTCTTTTTAAAAATATGGGGCTGGAGAGATGGCTTAGCAGTTAAGCGCTTGTCTGTGAAGCCTAAGGACCCCAGTCCGAGGCTTGATTCCCCAGGACCCACGTTAGCCAGATGCACAAGGGGCACACGCATCTGGAGTTTATTTGCAGTGGCTGGAGGCCCTGGTGCACATATTTTCTCTCTCTGTCTCTCTCTCTCTCTCTCTGTCTGTCACTCTCAAATAAATAAAAATAAACAAAAAAATCTGTTAAGAGGAGAGGAGTTGATATCATGCTGAGACTCCCTCACTTTAAAAAAAAATATGTGACTTATTTATTAATTATTTTATTAATAGAGGAAAAAGAGGCAGACAGAGTGAGTATGAGCATGAGAGTTTTTATTAGAGTTTACTTTGCCTAAAAGTTTCAAGGGAATCAGTCCTGATCCCTGTGAGCAAAGTGAGGAAGCATCTCCATGCCCTTCTGCTCAACATCAAATTATTTATAACAACTTTCAGCATCCTGTACATACTTGTAGTCTAATAGCTGAAGTCTTCCCTTTCTCCCTACACACCCCTCCTCTATTTGCTACAATACGTACATCTGTTGAAACAGCTCATTGTTTTTTCTTTTTTTAAAATATTTTTATTTATTTATTTGAGAGCGACAGACAGAGAGAGAAAGACAGATAGAGGGAGAAAGAGAGAATGGGCGCGCCAGGGCTTCCAGCCTCTGCAAACGAACTCCAGACGCGTGCGCCCCCTTGTGCATCTGGCTAACGTGGGACCTGGGGAACCGAGCCTCGAACCAGGGTCCTTAGGCTTCACAGGCAAGCGCTTAACCGCTAAGCCATCTCTCCAGCCCACCTCATTGTTTTTTAAAAATTATTTTTATTTGTTTGAGAGAGACAGAGAGAATGAGTATGGATGCGCCAGGGCCTCCTGCCACTGCAAATGAACTCCAGAGCCATGAGCTAATTTGAGCATCTAGCTTTACGTGGGTACTGGAGAATCGAACCAAGGCTTGTCAGGTTTTGCAAGCAAGCAAACACCTTTAACCATTGAGCCCATTTTCCAATCCTGAAGCTGATTTTTAAGTTTAAAGAGTGAGTTACTTTTGGGTTTCTAAGAGAATTTTCTGCTTTTAGACACAGGTCTTTGCTACTTTGAACTCTTTGGATCAAATGAACCTCCTATCTCTGCCTCCTAAGAACCTAAAACTACAGGCAGACATTACTACCACTGTTTTGCAGTGTTTTGTTCAGATTTCCTTGGGGAATAAAGTCTCCCTAAGATGCTTCCATTTTACTATAGTAGGAAAGATGTATGAATTCATTTCATACAATGTGGAATAGCACAACACAGACTTTAGGGGAAAACACTTATAAAAGATGCCATTGAAATCTTCAAAGGAGATACTGGAGATACTGGGACATTTGAATTATCTGCTTTTTTGTTTCGATTTTGTTTATTTGTTATTGATGACAGTCATTCTCACTTTTAAGACATGATCTTGTTATACCCAGCTGGCCTCAAACTCACAATCCTTCTGTCTGAGACTACTGAATGAATGCTGAGGTGACAGGCAAGGTATGTACCACCACACCTCACCTGACAACCACTGTATTCTTGATCCAGAGTTCTGAGCTGAGATCTTAGCTCTACCTTAAATATTTTACCCAAGACAAGAGAGTCACTCACCCTTTTGGTCTCTCAGTTCCCTAATTTACATGCTGAACAAAAGACATGACTATTAATATACTCTATGTTTCCTCAGAAGGAGAACACTACTTAATTAAGTGAGCCACATCTTTAAAACTTATTTGAAGGGCTGGAGAGATTGCTTAGTGGTAAAGGCATTTGCCTGAAAAGCCAAAGGACCCACGTTTGATTCCCCAGGACCCACATTAGCCAAATGCACAAAGGGGTGAATACATCTGGAGCTTGTTTCCAGTGGCTGGAGGTCCTAGCGTGCCCATTCTCTATCCCTCCCTCTTTCTCTGTCAAATAAATAAATAAATAAAAATAAAATATTAAAAGAAAACTTATTTGAAGCCAGGCATGGTGGTGCACGCCTTTAATCCCAGCACTCGGGAGATAGAGGTAGGAGGAGCACCATGAGTTCAAGGCCACCCTGTGACTACCCAGTGAATTCCAGATCAGCCTGGCTAGAGTAAGACCCTGCCTCAAAACAACAACAACAACAACAACAACAACAAATCTTATTTGAGGGGCTGGAGATATTGCCCAGTGGTTAAGATACTTGCCCGAAAAGCCCAATAACCCAGGTTTGATTACCCAGTACCTGCATAAAGCCAGGTGCACAGTGATATATGCATCTAGAGTTCATTTGCAGTAGCTGGAATCCCTGGCATGCCCATTCATATCTCTCTCTCTCTCTTTCCTTCACTCTATCTCTCCCTGCTTGCAAATAAATAAACATACTTTTTAAAACTTAATTGAAAAATTCACTTGAATTTTTCTTAGGAAGATATGTTTGAAAAAAAAAAAAAAGATGGTTAGTGCTTACAAAATGTACAGAATGGGACTGTTCAGGGCATCATGTTATACCCATAGCAGGCCCTCATTGGATGGATGAAGGAAAGAAAGCAAATGATATGTTCCCGTGAAGAAACACCGGAATTTAATACTGCAGGAGTCATGATTCCACAGTGCAATGCCGGAGTGTCTGCCACGCTCTCCTACAGGTGACCATGCGCTAGAGTGCAGAGTGCTTCATGTGTGCTCAGCAAAATCCTCCCACCCACCTGCTCAGGACTGCCGACCACAAAACTGATAGTGGTGAACAAGGCATGCTGTATTACCCTCATATCGATCTTCTCACCAAGCCAGGGAGGTTGTAGTTCATTTTGAAAAGGATAATATTTTTATAAATAAAGTTGTAGAAGTTTAAGATTGCCATTCTGTGTAGCAGCTGAGTCTTCTCTGGGGTAGTCTCATCTACTTTCAACTAATTAGCACAGATGATCTCTTAGCATGCATGTAGGTACGGAGAGAAAATGAAAATATGTGAATTGTATTACTGACTTAATTTTCTTTTTTGTGTATTGGTTATCTGCTCATGGAATAGAGACCCTGGAAAACCCACAATATTCCCACATTAACTTATTGGAAACAATACTCATTCTGTGTTAAAAAAGGAATGGTTAATGAAGTTTATGTACCATTGGAGCAGATAATTTTACAAGGCTATGTTTTGAAGGATTCAGAATTGAGGATGATGGTGGGAGCAAAGTCTAAGGGGCAAGACACCCCAGATAACCTCACCCACATGCATTTTTCAAACAATGTTTTCCTGTAGTCAAACAGAAAATAGCAAAGGGTATATGTTTTCTGTCCTTGGTATTAAATAGCTGGCTTTTCTTCAGTGTACTCCTTAATTTCTGCACAATACATAGCCTTCAGCACCCCAAGGAGCATAAACAAAGGATATCAGGCAAGTTCACCTACACCCACTTCACAGAACAATGCTTGTTGTTAACTAAGCAATTCCTAAGGCAGATTTATGATGTGTAGAGCCCAGGGTAAGTACTTAGGATGGGTCCTTGGAATCTGGGGTCATAAGCACGTGGTACTGCTCAGTCTACAAGGCTTTTAGAAAACATGAAAATGTGACCCAAAGGTTGTGCTGAACACCAGAGACTATTTAGGCATTCCAAGAAATTAAAGCACATGAAGGCCTCAAAACAGCTCATTGTTCCTGCTCCAAGATTTAACCTTTCATTTCCTGCTGCTGGGTTTTTCCTCTGGTGAATTAAAAATGAATCAAGTAAGATGAATCAAATATATATAATGATAAGATGGATGTATTTATGAATGTATAGAAAATAACCTGGCAGAACAACCCATTATAAAGTTCTCACTTACTAAACAAAATTATTACTCAGTCCTTTTCCCTATATTCTTACACCCTGAGTTATTGTAATAGGACAGAAGTTGTCATCTCTGTACTTAATTGAACCCACAACTTTGTATGAAGATTGTAGGTAAGGTCAGAACCATAAGTATTTTAAAAACTAAATGCACATACGTGCAAAAGAAGGCTTATTCTCTTCTGCCGGCCTAGAGGTACACCCCACCGGTTTATGTCGTGTTATCAGCATGTAACATAACTTAGGAGAATAGTGTCTACCTTTCACTGTCTGGCTCATATACAAAAATGAAATAGGTTACTGTTTACATTGTATGAGTTTTGTTATTATCTAGTTATTAAAATGATAAACGATTAAATTTCATTATTATTAATAGTCACCTTTTAATCACCTTTTATTTATTTTTTTGAGGTAGGGTCTGACTCTAGCCCAGGCTGACCTGGAATTTACTATGTAGTCTCAGGGTGGCCTCGAACTCACAGCAATCCTCGTACCTCTGCCTTCCAAGTGCTGGGATTAAAGGCATGTACCACCACACCCAGCAATAATCACCTTTTAAATAACCTTAAATAATCACCTTTTAAATATTAGAATGGACCAGAAAAGAGAAAAATATAAATACACCATGCAATGTTAAATATCTAAATATATCACAACTATTGGATGGTATTTGTAGGTAGTTCAGGCTGAGATGTACAGCCGTACATCTCAGACTAAGAAATTATTGATGGTTCACTGAGGTGTTGATTCCTTGTACATACTACTCTTGCCTGATGAAGAGGCACATGTCTTTAATCCCAGCACTTGAGAAGTAGAGGTAGGAGGATAAAGAGTTCAAGAACAGCATTGGCTACATGTGAGCTTGAGATCAGCTTGGGCTGATGAGACCCTGTCTCAAAAATCAACAGTCAACTAAAATGTTAGTACATAATTCCAATTGACTTTATGTGAAGCTAAGTGCCTAGATTTTAGTCTTGAAGCATTTGTTAAATTTCTTCTATTGTTGAGAAAAATTATGTTCTCTGAAATTTTCAATGAAGTTCTGGTAGTTAAAACTTCCATAAACAGACTTTAATATAAACTGTAAAGTTTATAAAAGGGAAATACTTTTTTTAAGGTAGGGTCTCACTGTAGCCCGAGTTGGCCTGGAATTCATCTCAGGCTGGCCTCAAACTCACAGCAATCCTCCGACCTCTGCCTCTTGAGTGCCAGGATTAAAGGTGTGTGCCACCACACTCGGCAAGAAATATATATTTAAAATAAAACTTGTAAAAGAAAGACCAATATTATAGATAAAATGTAGTCTCAAAAACACTTCTAAAATCACAAGGCTGTTTTCTCCAAGATAATAACAAAGTTAGGACACTCTGGGTTAGATAACAGAGGCTGATAAAATCCACAGTCTTCAATTCCAACATAAATGGAAAAGGACATTACTCTCTGGTCTGTTGAGCTTTAAGGAAATGCCTGCCCAACACCTACCAGTGGAAAGTCATTGAAAAAGTAGATTACTGAGAATAAAACAACAAAAAGATTAGTCCCCTACCCATTGCTTCCCGCGGAATGAACTTTTGACATATCCGCAAACTCTTCTTTTCTCTTGCTGCTACTGGAATACTGCTCGCTGTATAGCTTGAGGGACATCTGCTCAACAGCATCTCTTTGAGCTTCCAGGTAGCATAGCTGAACCTCAGCCTGGAGAAAGAAAACAAAGAAGAAATGCTGTTTTAATCCAGAAGGAATGCATTTCAAGTGGGCTGTAGCAACTCAGAGGATGGGAATTGTTCACATCATTATGCTGCATTTGAGGGGGGATCGGATTTAATGGGATCAGCTGGGCATATTACAGAATTACATTATAGAGTTGAATCTTATAAGTTCTTCCTTAAAATATGACCTGAATAAACGAACTCTCAGAAGACTCAGTAAATATCACAAAATATCCCTGAGATTATAATACTGTATGATAAGACTTTACATAAAAATTCTGTGAAATTCCTTAATAATATTTTTCCTCATATATGTAGCATTTATTTTTAAAAAGATATCCCTCTAACTTATACACTGAAAAAATATGTATTCTGAAAGCTTCTCTATTTTCTTCCCTGAGGAGAATTAAAAATCCTACTATTAATTTTAGTACCTCTCCAATAATGACAAGAGACTTTCTTTATTACATTTTTTAGTTCTCTGTATTATTGTCTTAATAATTTTAAGTCAGGGGTATAGTGATTTTTCTTAACATTCAGGCTTGAATTGTTAAATCTTTCATAGTTACTGGGGGCTCACTGTAAAGGAGAGGTAGTAAGTTCACTATGCTGTTTTTTATCAAGCCAAGGCCAAAAGAATGCTGAATAATATTTGGCATGGAAATGCATTGAATAGATGCTTTATTTATTGCAGCTGTTATAATCCCTGTGGCTTTGGGGTTCTCTAGAACACCAGATGAGCCTGAGAATGAAGTCTCCTCAAGGGCATGCATGTCCATGGTAAAGGGGGGGAGCAATGCTGAGTTCTCCAACACTGTGGAGCAAAGGGCTCTTATTTTCTTTTAGTGTGCTTCACTAATACAACACATCCATTCTGGTTTCTTATAACACTTGAAACTGCTACGTTCTAATTTTATTACACATTTTCCTATAAAAATCAGTTATGGGGTCTGGTGAGATAGCTCAGTGGCTAAGGCACTTGCCTGCAAAGCCAATAGACCCAGGTTTTATTCACTAGTAACCATGTAAAGCCAGATGCACAAAGTGGCATATGTATCTGGAGTTCATTTGCAGTGACTAGAGGACCTGGCACTCCCATTCTCTATCTGTCTCTCTCTCTCTCTCTTTCTCTCTTAAATAAATTTGTAATTAAATAAATAAATATGTAAATATGTAATAAATATGTAACTAAATAAATAAATATGTAAATACATAACTAAATAAATACTTTAAAAGATAGTATGGTCAGTTGTTGGGTAGTCCCAAGAATTCTGTAGCATGTAAGAAAATTAAACAAAACATGACTTTCTATACTTAATATACAGAACCAACCAAGGTCTTTTTTCCTGGTCTCTAGTTTTATAAATTTACTTATGGAGAAATGGGGAATATTATAATGTGATGTTTACTTATAGACCAATTAGGATCCTATCCTGCTTCACCATCCCCAACTTCACTTCATCTTGTTCACTAACTGATCTTTTTGTCTCATAGATGAGATCACTGGTGTGTCAGAGCCTGATGCTGGAGCTCTTTTTCTTTATAATCTCCTCCATTTCTTTAATAGCCACATATGTTGTAATATGTTCTACATACAGAACCAGCTGACTCAGATTCTTAGCCAAGGTCATACTGTTTAAAACATAACCCTTCATCCTCATCTTCACTACACCCTCCACATTTTTTCACACCTAAGTCTTCCCTTGTAAGTAGAAGCACCATTTATTGCTCAGGCAAGAAGGTCCTGCACCATTCCTGACTCCTCTTTTCAGTTCCCACAGGCTATTCCCTACATTGTTGATTTGTCTTCTAAGTCTCTCCAGCCACTCTCTCTAATCTGTACTGCTGCCAGCCTCATCCAAGTATTCTTTGACTCTCATTTGCAATTACTTCTATGATATTATAACATATCTACCTCTTCTTAACCCCTTTCACTCCTCCAATAATCCACTTATATTGGCCAGAGTCATCATTATAAAACATGATGAGCTGGTTTTATGCTGTGTTCAGACCCAAGAAACAAACTGGTCTAAGAAATTTGATGCTTGCCTGGGTCAGATCTCACTTACTAGTGGTCTCCCTTTTGATCACCATACCCATATTATCCTTGCCTTCTTTAATTTTTTGAAAATTCAGTTCTTTAAACAATTCTCTCTTGTATCACAGCCTTTTATATATGTTTCTTTCTCCAGAACCTTCTCTTGAGCATATTTTTCCATCCCTCATCTCTCAGTTGGAATTATAGCTTTAGAGAAGCCTTCTTTGATGACACTGTTAAAACAAGTGCACTTGATATATCTTTATTTACAGTCAAGTTTAAATGCTTACAATTTGTGTTTTATACAATTTCTTAATTCCCTCTGTATTACAAGTAATATAAATGACCGTGTCTTTTTGCAGGAACATTTTGTATTCCAAGCACTTTTTACAGAATCTATAGCAGATAAATTTTCAGTAAATGGATTGTACATTCATCCATCCATTTATCACTCATACATTCACTGAGACTTTATCATGTTACAGGAACTGTACCAGATGTTGTGGATAAAAGGAATAATAAAATAGATTTCCTTCTCCTGAAGGAATGCAGTGTGGTAAAGAAAGGACCCACACCAACACATCACTACAAGTGTGCCCACTGAGACAAATATGGGGAAATCAAATAATTCATTGTCTAAAGCTAGGGTATGATCAGTAAAGGCTTAATGGAAGAGACATCTGAGTCAAAATAGCAATCATGGCTCTGATGTTGACAGGTGAAGAAGCAAATAGACAATAGGCAGAATAACTTATTGAAGGGCCCAAAGTCAAGAAAGGACACAGCAAGCTCAGAGAATGATGACTGAGCTTTCCTGCTCTTAAATGAAGAGGCTTCTGTAGAAGCTATTTATAATTCTATTGAAAGCCAATCCCTTCATGGGTTATACTAGACTTACTCTTACCTAACCAAAGATGATCATCTATGACAATGACCTTTCTCCTAGACCAAGTGTTTTTCTCTATTATATTATTCATATGAGCATAATAGCTCCCTCATTCCCAAAATCTGCTTTAGCATGGTTTAAATGAAATGGAAAATAATATCTAGATTAGAGTGAATATTATTCTGTCCTTTGGCTCTAGTCTGATTTAATGTGTTTTTCACATTCACTTGTATTATCTGAACTTTCTGTTTACAATTTCTCTCCTCTTTTCTCTTAAGCACTTTCAAGTCAAGCTCTTTTATCCACATTTTCCATGTAGTGGTCTTTCCTGTATCCTCATCCTACCTCTACTTGTTCCAGCATGGCTGCAGGGCATACTATGAGGGCCTTTGTTCTGGAGTGCAAGCCAGCTAAATTCCTCTCTTACTTTGCCTTAGGGCTTTGCTGAAAACTCATTTTGCCATCCATCTCTTACCATAATTGATCCTTGTAATTACCTTCTTGTTACTGGGACAAAGCACCCAACCAAAAGCAGTTGATGGGAGGAAAGTATTTATTTTGGTCCATAGTCTTGAGGGGAAGCCCCATGACAATAGGGAACAACATGGCACACGCAGAGGCTGATCATCACCTCCTGACCAAAATCAAGTGGACAATAGCAGAAAGAAAGTCATCTAAGTTCTAGCAAGGGGGAGCTGGCTATAAACCCTTTTGGCCTGCCCCCAATAACACACCTCCTCCAACAAGGTTCCACTCCCCAATTTTCACTAGCTTGGGACAAAATATTCAGGACACGTGAGTGTATGTGGAGTATCAGATTTTAACCACCACATTCTTCCCCTGACCACCACAAACTAATGACCATCCATGATATACAATGTAATGCATTAAGTACAACCTTAAAGTCCTCATAGTTTTTATCAAACCCAACATTACTGAAGCATTCTCATAATTCAAGTCTCTTAACTATGAGCATATAAAACCAAAAATAATGTTACAAAGTAAACATTCATATTGCAAAAGATGGCAGTAAGAACAGGAAGGAAAGAATGAACCAATGCAAGATCTAAACTAAACAGGACTTACATCAAATCCTGTACCTACAAGTCTCTGACATCTGTAACCAGAGCCAAAGTTTCTAGATTCCAATTTCACCCCTCCAGCTGGGCTGCTCACAGCCTGGCGAAAACTCCATTACAAGCTAGCAGTGCTCCTTCGCAGCTGTCACACAGTCATAACATCTCAAAAAGTCCTAAGCTCTCCTATTGAAACCCCAAGTTCATCTCATTGGGCGTCCACACAGGAACTCCCAACAACCATGCCTCACATTATTCAGTGGCCTTCTCCATCATCATGTTGCAAATTCAATGATCCCCTCTTTCCAGCATTTGTTATACACCAGTAACACCAGGTGGGCTACCAAATTTGTTATTCCAGAGAGGGGGGAAGATAACTTTGAAGAGAATGACACTCCTTCAGCACTAAGCTCCCTACTTCCAAAAGAATCAACATTCTTCCTGTTGTGCCAATGCAGAACAGCTGACCCAATCTCAATGGTTGTAATCTCTGAAATAATTACAGCAACTCCAGCCTGAAACTTTCATTTCTTTCTGTACTATATTCGTATACCCCTACCAGTCCATTTCTTCTAAACTCAGCCCTGCTCAAGTTCTCAGGGCATGGGAAAAGCCAGCCTCTCACACAAACTTCTGGCCTGATTTTGACAAAGCTGTTTCTTTCCCCCATAAGCCAAATCTCATAGCTCACAGTTCTTAGTGCATTCAGGTATTTCAACTCTTAACAGAAGGGTGCAACAAACTCTGCCTTCAGCACTGCAAGGCTTCTCTTAGTCAAAGATTTGAAATCCTTTCACATTCTTCACAAAAATCAGTTCCAAAAGGCCAAAATCCACACCACCATGTTTCTAGCAGCAACAACCAGGCTCCTGGTACCAATTTTATGTTGCCATTACCTTCTTATTGGTGGGACAAAGCACCTGAACAAATGTTGCTGATGGGAGGAAACATTTTATTTTGGCTTATAGTCTCAAAGGGAAGCCCCATGATGATAGGGAAAGCATGGTATGAGCAGAAACTGGATATCACCTCCTTGCCAACATCAGGTGGACAACATCATCAGAAACAGAGCCAAACTCTGGCAAGAAGCAATTGGCTTTATCACCCCATAACAGCCCTCCTCCAACCACACAACTCCTGAAGCTAGACTCTACCTCTCAAATTTCCACCAGCTAGGGACAAAACTTTCAGAACAGTTTATGATTCAAACCACTCAAAACTTAAAACTGCAACCCACTCTGACCCCTAGCTACCCAATATTCTTTCTACATAGTCACCATATGGAGCCAGATACATTTCTTATGTTGTCTGTAGATTAGAAGATTAGTAGATTAGAAGCTTCGGGAGGGCAACAACTTTCATATCTGTCTGTATCCCTAACACTGAAAACAGGTCATGTAAATAATAGGCATTCTATATAAACTGACTGAATAAATGTTACTGAGTTTGAACAACTAAAGTGATTAAAAGTGTCCTAGCAATAAATCAAGCTTCAAATTGATCTTTAAAATTGCTTGTGTCATTCTCCCTCAGAAAGGAAACCATTTTTCCTTCAACACAAAAGAAAATTATTGAAATAAATAACTTGTTTATAATTCTCTAAAGAAAAATAAAAAAGAAGATAATGAAAGGTTCTTTAATATGAGAATTATTTGTGTTTTTGGAGAAGATAGTACAAGTGCCATAACATTTTTGGAAGACTCTATAAAAATCTCTGAAAAATCATGGTGTCCCTCCAATATAATGGGGCAAGCTACCTTTTCTGGCAATAATTTCATCATCTTACTTTATACTGTCTTTTTCTAACCTTCAATATATAAAAGCATATGCCTTTTCCTTTATTTCCTTAAACAAATAGTTACTATGCCTCCTTTCATTCCACCTCTTAGCAACAACTAACCTATACTGCTTCTTTTTTTTCTTTCTGGAAGCACATTTAGGTCTCAAGACCTCTACAGGCACTGCCAAGAACTTCTGGGGTTGGTTAGAATCTATGCTTGGGAATCTTCCCTTTTTGTTTGGCAGAGTTTCCTATATGTATTAAAGAAGTCCTTACTTTTATGGTATTTTTTATAAAGTTGGCCCCCTTTTCCTTGTTACTATTGGGAGTTCAAAATTTTTAATAGAGCTCACTTTTGGTATTGAATTCAAAGTGTATTTTCATTATCCAGAAATGGACTCTCTCTGGACATTAATGCACTAACTATGCTTGGCTACATTCTGGCTTAATACAAATAACAATGCCATTATAATGAGTGAGAAGCTCATGCCATACTTTTGGCCTTCATGTACAACTGAGTAGGGTTTCTAAGCTCTCTGTAGCAGAGCCAGAACAGGAAGTCACAGAACAAAAGGAACACTGCATTTATTTGGAGTAAAGGTGATGGCGAGTCATTATTTTCTCATTCAGCAAATATATCTTGAATATGTCTTAGGCATAAGACATTGTATAAGATCCAAATGTGGGTTAGGCACTATGTCTACTCTCAGGAAACATATAATCTAGAGCCTAGAATTATGGAACATGAGAGAAGCTCAAGTGTTCATTCAAGGATAAGACTAATATAATTCCTTAGGCATGTTTCCAAGAAGATAATTAGTACATTTGTTAGAATTTTGTTTGTATTATTTGATAAGAGAATAATAAAGGTGTTAAAAATATTTTGCTAAAATTTAAATATATACCAAAAATATAAAAGGATGCTCCAAGTTATTTCAGTGCTAATTCTTGACAATTATTGAATAGCCTGATCTTTGTATGCTAGTTTATAAAAATATGATCATATTGGCATCTCCAGTAAACTTAGCCTTAGGTTCTTAAAGGTTACTTCCAGTTCTCAAGCCTATATTCAAGAGATAACTGTTTTATCAACTACGTTCCTTAAAAGATCATTTATACTTTTTACATTGTTTTAATTTTTATTTATCCGAGAGAGAGAGAAGGAGAGATAGAGAACAGGCACATCAAGGCCTTAAGCCACTGCAAGCATATTCCAGAGACATGTGCTTCCTTGTGCATCTGGCTTACATAGGTCCTGGGGAATCAAACCTAGGTCCTTTGGCTTTGCAGGCAAGTGCCTTAGCCACTGAGCTATCTCTCCAGGCCATGGTGAATGTTTTTAATGATCTTTTAAACAAGTGAATAAAAGTAGAGGTGGGCTGGAGAGATGTCTTAGTGGTTAAGGCACTTGCCTGCGAAGCCTAAGAACTCATGTTCAAATCTCCAGATCCCATCTAAGCCAGACACAGTGATTCAATGAGCAATGTCACACATGCACACAAGGGGGCGCACATGTCTGGAGTTCATTTGCAGTGGCTGAAGGCCCTGGCATGCCCTTTCTCTCCCTGTCTTTCTCTCTGCCCCTTTCTTTCTCTCCCTCTCTTTCTCAAAATAAATTTTAAAAAATTCACTGTGTTTATGAAACTCAATTTAAAGCTATAATGTAATGATATTTGTTAAATGATAAATATCCAAAAAGTAGGAAAATTAACATTATTTGTTAGACATTTATGTACAAATAAAAATATGTTCATCCTCTATCTTACTGACAGGTGAGATGTTTATTAAAAATATGACAGCAAAAACACTTTTGCCTAGCGAACATAAAAAGCAAATGTATCACACAATGGCATCTGTGGAGTTCTTCATCCTATCCTGTCTTTCCTTTGTGTAATTCAAGTACTTAAACTCATTAAAAATTCAGCATTTTATGTCATGAACTAGGATGGGGGAAGTGTGATTGTTGTGTGTGAACTAGAAGGAATGATTAGAATTGTTGGCGTTTCTCTATTACTGTTTCCTTAGCAGATTTCTGCAGGATGACAGAGGTATTGAGTCGGCTTATATTCTACAGCACTGGCCTTATTCCTATCTTCTAAATTCCACCACAGGAAATTCTTGTTTACTTTCTGGTAGAAACTGAAAATTAAAGATGTGTATTGTGAAGACACAATCACAGCTCTCCTGTCCTGCAGGACTAGCAGTTCCTTCCTAAGTACAGCTCTGTGGACAAATGCTATGATTAACTCTATGGTGACTGCCTGGCCTCCTGTTCCAGTCCCTTTGGAATTCTATAAAATACTTGCTTTTAGACTGAAATTAAAAAAATGAAGCAGGAACAACAAGAATTACTTTACATACTAATAATAACAATTTAGTTATCAAAACAGAACTGAACAAGTGTGCCTTTATGCTGGTCTTTAGAAAATTTAACCTCCCAGGGTTCTAAGAATCAGGGTCTATGGTTCAGGAATACATAGCAGCACTCAGCTCCATGGCTATATCCTCATTTCAAAGAGAATCATTCAAACCGACATCCATCCTGTCAAGAATCTTGACTTTGAGCTGCTAATATAGAATAAAAATCAATATAAATTTTGATCATTTGATGAATATTTACTTCTTTCTTTAGTGTTTGGGGATTTAGAATTGAAAAGTGCTGAATCAAGTCATTTTATTTTTTTGTGTTTGTGCCAACACCAATTTACTACCCTCCAGAAAGTTCCTGAACAAGATGTCTCAGGTGGCACACATGTTGGTTTTTCCTGTCAATCATAACAGTATGTCAGCTGGGAACCACAATCATTTCCCTTTCATACTCTTAGTGTTCCAAAAATGAGTATTTTGATTACTTCCCTGGAAAAGGTAAATTTCTCACATAGACACACTATTTTAAGCTTGGATATCAGTTGTTTTTTTTTTTTTTTTCAGCCAGTTAACCTAAATTAATACACTCTACTCAAAGTTAAACATTTAATTTTAGGCTACAAGGGTCATATAATAAGAAGAATTTACAAATGGGTTTCCTTATGAGTAAAATTGAGCATAACCACCAAGGCAAAGAGCTTTGGTAGAAACTGCCTTCTTTTTCTATGTATAGTCTAAAAAGTACAAAATATTCATTGGCTGCTCTAGTCAGCAGAAAGACTTCATAACAAAAGAGACTTTTTTATTGTAAATGAAACCAGGGAAAATAACATTAAGAAGTTCAGAATTAAAATGTGACTCCAGAATATGACTAGTTATATGAGTAGAACAGCATGCCATTTTTAAATTATATTTTGGGGGTGTGTATATGTGTGTGTGTTTATTAAACAAGATCTTACTATTCTTATAGAATATTTTCATAAGATTTTAAAATGATTTTTCCAATTTGAAAAATACTAAATTAGCTGCAAGTGCCCAAAAGGTAAGCTATTCTCATTTTTAAAGACTCATACATGATACAATGGCAGAAGATTCAATATTAAGGAGGCATTTTTGTTCGTTCCCTATAAATTAAATAAAAATAGCAGCAGCTGCCTTTCCCAAGGATGATATAGCTCTGGACAATAGTTAGACATTATATATACAGATGTTTTAAATAAAATAAAGCATTTAGATTGTTAGATACCTTGCTAGATATGAAGGCAATTATAGGATGTCTTTGTTAAATTACGTTTTTCATTTTTGTGAGGAGAAAAAAGAATTGTCCTGGAAACAGTACCAACAGGAAATGATCCTATATCTAAAACAGCTGGAGACTGTAACTAATATAAATTTACTTGAAAATAAAAATGCTGTGTGCCTCTGGAGACATGCAGTAACATGTCATAAAAACAGATGAGAATATAAAAGTATTTAACAGGGAGAAATACACTATATCTACATATTATTTTGAGATGTGGTTTGCTGATAAATGAGAAATATTTGAAGACAAAGAAATAAAAATCATAAGAGCCATTTTACAACTTATAATATGTATTTATTTAAAGCTGTATTTGTAGGATAGCTCAAAATTTTTATTAGGAAAACACTTTTGCTTTTTACTATGCTGGCTATTAGTCAATGTACCAAAGTCATAATGATGTAAGGCATATACTTGTGTTTAAGTGGAAATTCTAATGGAAGCAGAGAATACTTAGTATGAGTGAATTAAAGACCCTAACTACTAGATAAAAATATTGTAGTAATTTTTTGTTTGTTTGTTTTGTGAGGTAGGGTCTCACTCTAGCTCGGGCTGACCTGGAATTCACTATGTAGTCTCAGGCTGGCCTTGATCTCTCAGCAGTCCTCCTACCTCTGCCTCCTGAGTGCTGGGATTAATTACACCTGGCATAATTAATTTTTTGTAGCAATTCTTAATGCCATATGTAATAGCCTCAACACAAATACGCCCCTAGTACTCTTGTTCATTCCTCCCCCCTCCCCCCGACTCTTGTTAGCTATTGAATTGGAAAGACATCTAATATGTTGATTCATACTAAATATTCACAGACATAAATACCTTAACAGAGAAAATCTCCAATTTCACACCTTTAAATATTCTTCAGTTAAAGATAATTTTAAGAAAAAACTATGGGTATAAATATATTTGGGAGAAGCGGGAGAACCTAGAGACATGGACCTAAATCTTAGGTGCTCACTACGCTAATCTGTATCTAAATATTATTGAAATCCAGCTCCGGTTGTGTGTGTGGGCGGTGGGAGGTAGTATATTAGTCTCCTACAGGAAAACACTATTTCAAGCTGGGGTTTCTCCTGGAGACTGAATCTCTGTAGTCAGGGAGACCACAGCACTAGAGGCTGGATTATGTGTACCAGTTGGAAATGAGAATCCAACAGGAAGAAAATGGGATGAGGGGCAAAAAGACAAAGTAGAAAATCCAGGGAACAGAGAAGCAAACCCTGAGTGTAAAGAACAGTATTAAAATAATGCCCCCCTCCAAATGTAATGCTCTCAAACAAAATATTTTGTGAGTAGATGTTCTAATAATACTCGTAAAAATAAAACATCAAGGCCAAAGCTAAAATGTAAAAGCATCTAACAGCTTTCTCCTTCTACACATTCACCAAATACTAAATGGAGTAACTGGAGCCATTTTCTGGTAGAACTGTGACCAAGCCACACAAACTCTGACTCCTGCAGTAGCGATTCCTGTGAGTGTGTAGCCTCTAGCACTGCACAGGCAATCACCACTGCTACTTGCAGTTTGCAGAGCCTGGTGTGTTGCTTAAATTTTCTGACAATTCTTGCTACTCTATGTACTATCACATTTGTGGAAGACTGACAAAGAGAAGAAAACAAAGACACATGTTTTTCTTGTCCTTGCTGGCTTGGTTCCTATCTATCAGGCATACTGAGGTCCTAAGAGGCAGGTTAAACAAAATCCTACCCTCCATTTCTTCATAATTTTATTTTAGTCAGTATAAAATGATTAGTTACAGGGAGAATTGTAGAAGAGGGGGCAAAAAGACTATAAAAGCCACAAGTGGTAGGAATACCCTGAGACATGGATACCCCCCGGACTGAGGCCTTCATGACCCCACAGTGACTCCCATAACCCCACTGAGGAGGGCCCCAGAGAAACAGGAGTAGGGCAGGGGAGAAAAGAGTATGATCTGTTCAAACATATACATATAAATGTGTATACATACATACATACATACATATATATATGTATATGTATATATATGTATATGTATATGTGTATGTATGTATATATATAATTATTATTATATATATTATATATATATATATATATATTTACCCACACACATATGTTGTGAGTTAACAGCAGATATATATGCTATACTCTAAATCTCTTTAAAAGAAGGAGCTGATCACATGCTCAACCTGTGTACTGTACTTCTCTCCTGGGTCTCTAGGGGCCTGCGTTGTTTGACCTTCACTGTCAATCACTCCATCCTCCTGAGCTGCTCTTGGCTGTACTCATCTTCTTTCAACTTCAACTCCTCTGATAAAACTATCTCCTTCCCACCTTGGACACACAGTTCCATCGGCCTGGAATCTCCTCCATGGTTTATTCACACAGTTAACACCTTCAGCTTCACGTCCGGGAAATCTCAATGTAAATATTATTTCCTTCTCTTATTATCAGCATTTCCTACTGTTCTCTTAGTGCTCTTCTCTCTCCTCTTAATTTCTTCTGAATAGTTTGTATAATTTATAAGTATTTGAGTCATTCTTGCTTTGTTTTATTTTGCTTATTTGCATGTGTGTGAGTTTTTAACCCACATCCCAATGAAAGATAAATTCCACAATATCCAGAGCCACATTTGTTCCTGTTCACAATTGTTTACCAATGCCAAAACAATTGTGTGCCAAATGAATGAATGGTTTTGCTGGGTAAAAAAAAAATATCCATGAGCCATGTTAGTACTCAGGCCAGAAGTGATGACCTTGCAGAAAGCAGAGGTTTTGGGCCAGTGCTGATGTAAATAGTATTAAAATGGTTGCTTTGACCAAAATCACCTGAGATTTCTTCAGCTCAAGAAATGGATCAAGATTGTCGAAAATTTGTTAACATGAAAACCTCGTGAGGCTATTAATCCTCTCTGTGACACCTTTTAATTTAAAGTGATGATGTTTAATTTTACTAGGATGCCATGAAATTAAAAAGGCCCAATTGAGCTATGACATGTTATCACATTCCAGATGATGGGGGGTGGGGATGGAATTCTCAAGTCATAGTAGGAAATAACAGTTGAATAACACAAATCAAAAAGCCAACTCCAAATCACAAAGGAACTGAGGAAAAGTGAAAGTGCTTTCTTATTGGTCAAGCCCTTAGCTGGTCACTTTAAGATTCTGAAACATTTAAGTTAGTTGTCAGTTATGAAAGGGGAGAGGCTGGGGAAATTTCCCTATTGAAATGGCAACAATTTTCTTCAAGTTTTACTTCTTCCATTTGGGATAGAAAGAACTATGAGATATTTTATATCACTCAATAAAATCTATCCTATGAATGCCTGTCAAAATATAAACACTAATATAGTACAATTATACTTTAAAGTAGTATTGGAGTGGTTTTTCTTCATATAAACTGTCTTCAAACTTAGTGATTTTAGGATTCTTACTTCTGATTTAATAGTTTATGCCTCTGTGATATCCAAGAAAGAACAGCTATTCCTTTCCATTCTTAACATGGAAACCTCTAATAGCTTATCTTATTTCACATATATAATATATTCAATTAAGGTAAGAAACTAGAAAACTAAGTTCCAATAAGTACATCAATCACAAGTAAGTATCATCAGAATAAGAATGTACGAAGTGTTTTTCTGTACAACTTTCCAGCTTTTAGGTTTTTAGTAGTATTTTGATTGTTTGGATCATTTTTATTTTCTGCTACAGCTTATGTAATTAAAATTGACCATGTAAATAACACTCCAAGGCATGGCTCTATTAAAATTTGGAGAAAGAACCAAGAGAAGACAAGTTTTGTACTTGGGAGACAAATAAACGGGATTTATAGAATTTCTTGTGATTGGGGACAGCTGGAGCAACCCTTATTATGAAATGGTGTTGAAACTCTTCTTGTGATGTGTTGCTATATGTGAGACACAAATCACAGGAGTAGATCCCATCCTGGGAGTCATTATACCCACTATTGGCCAGCTTATGCAATTTTTAACCTGTTAGCTACATAATTAAATTTCCCATACAATAGGACATATGAGAAAAGACCTCTGTAAAGGAATCCATAACATGTCTTCAATCACATCATTGCTCTGATTTAAAAATAAAATTTAAAAAAAAAACACAACAAAAGTCATTTAATAGTTACCATTTTCTTTTGAATAAAATTAAATGTCTTAGCATAGTATTCATATACTCCTAGCTGGATGCCAGTTCATCTTCTCAAGGCCTTTCTGGGAGTTCTTGTTCTGAAAACTAGTAAACTCCATCTATGCTCACATCAGAGCAAACTATGTCCTCCCATGAATAAAACTTTCTCATCTATGTGTCCAGCATTCTTCCATTTCTTCAGTTTGACATATTCTTCAGGTTTAAGAAGTCCCTGCCTCACCTGAATTTCCTACACACATGATTCATCCTTCTGGTATAAAAAATAACTCTTTCTACCTTGTGTGTAATCATGACTATTCTATACTTTTAAATTTTAAGCTCCCCCAAGAGTGAGATATGAACCAGATTCTTCTTTTTATATTCCCCTACAGGTTTCTGATACAGAGCAGACATTCAGTAAACACTGGTCAAATGAACAAATGAGGCTAAGAGAGCTGGAGAACAGCATTTTCAGAAAACTCCTCTAAAAGTATGGGTCAGGAAAAATGTAAAATGAGCCTTGGATATCATCTTGTACCAAAAACAAAAAACAAAAAAAAAAACAAAGAAGTGTTCTTTGACAAATGTGGATCTATTAAAAAGACAATAGAGTTATATTGTGAAGAAACTACCTCTTGCCAACTGTGAAAAATATAGGCTCCCAATGAAATAGCTTCAAGTGATTGTTACATATTAAATAAATATCAATAAAAGTGTATGTAACTATACCCAAAACATAGAAAGAAAGTATATTTCCATTATGGAAGGTACAATTATATTAACCTTATCCTAAACATTGGGAAGGAGAATTGGTGTAAGAAATCATTATAAATTTTAAAACTCAGCTAAAAATGTACAAGAAATAATATGATTCAGAAATCACAATTTTGTACTCCCAAAGAAATAATTTGTTCTGTCAATTATCATCAATAAATTCTAAGATCCTAAGTAAAACGTCAACAAGAAACTGAGATTAACATGATACCCTGGCATTGCCCCACCATTCCACACTAGTCACAAGGGAAATCTCTTCTGTACCAAAGGAGGTCCTGGTTACCGACACTTCAGCCATCATAAAGAATGAAAACCCTGACACGAAGGGATGCCAGTTGAAACGCTCATGCCACAAATGGTTAGTTTGACTCCTACCAAGCTTCTGGACCAAATTTTCAATCCATTAAGAAATGAGAGGGGAGTCTAGGGGGTGGAGGAAAGACTATGAGATGACATGAAGGTGAGTCTAGAAGAGAAAATGTTCCACAGAGTGGTTCCCCAGGATGCTTCAGGTTGGGAACCACTACTGGGACCTCCATAGAAGACAGAAAAGAAGAATCAGAAGAATATGGATGAAGGCAGCAGTGAGAAGAGATGCTTTGGCACAGCACTGCATTCACTGCTGTCTAGTCTGCTGCTTGGCAGCCTTGGAACCAGAATGCTCTTCTCAAAAAGTGATAAACAGGGCTGGAGAGATGGCTTAGCAGTTAAGGCACTTGCCTGTGAAGCCTAAAGCCCCAGGTTCAATTCCCCAGGACTCACGTAAATAAGATGCACAAGGTGGCGTGCACATCTGTAATTTGTCTGCAGTGGCTGGAGGCCCCGATGAGCCCGTTCTCTCTCTCTTTCTCTCTTCCCTTCTCTCTCTTTCTCTCTCTCAAATAAATTTTAAAAAGCAAAAAAATATTGATAAACATACTACTGGTAGTCATGTTTCATGCTCAGAATCAACTCTATCATTTCAAAGGACATTTAAGGGGAACCATAAAATTTTATATTCTACATAATTAGATATTTATGTTTTATAGTTCCATCTCCAATAATCTATTATCATATGAAACAAGTATTGATTTTGTCCTGTTATTTGACACAATATGCAAATTAACAGATTCATTACCTGTGTAATCCTGGGTTCACCATCTAGTGCCTATAGCAGGGTATATTCATTAGGTTCATGAATATGTGCTTAAATCATTCAGAGCAATGTTTTGCTTCATCAGAAATCACTTGCTAATAGGAGTTTATATATTTGGTAATAAATGACACTTATACAGTTATAGCTTAGGATTTCAAATATAGCATTTTATTTGATAACCATAGCAACTTTAGGCTAGGTACCAGAGAGTATTAGCTCTTCCAAAGCCATATAGCTAATGGGAAGAAGGTCCCAGGGCTTATGGCTCCAAATTCTGCATCCTACCTCCTTCAGGTATTCTCTCTGGCTCATAGTCTTGAGCCAACATTACCATTTAAAATATCTGGCTGCTAGGATGTGACACCAAGTCTTCTTGCAAGGTAGACTCTTCTGCAAAGGTCCCACTGCCTTACTTAACACTGACTCTACACCTTCACCAATATGTGTTCCTTGTCCACACACGTTGATAACTATCTACCATTCTGTCCTCCATTACTGTTCCCCTCATGTGTCTATGAACAGAAACAATGAGTCCTCACTGTGAGGATATTTTCTTTTTGATTCTGACTGCTGATTGAATAATAAGTAGCATAATTTAACATTACCACAATCTACTGATAAGATTCTAGGGGGTCCTGTGGTAACTTGGAAATTTAGAGCTGTGCTTAAACATATGAAAAGCCCTTGACCGCTCTCATTGTGTGGTCTTGCTATCTTTATGGAATTATCCTTGTTTCCCTCTGGCCTCCTTTCTGCCCATTCATGGCCATTCCTGAAAACTGGTTTTGCCAAGGGTTTTACACATATGCCATCCTGATTGAACAGTACTTACTCACTGCCTCCACCAACCTCTGAATTCACTGGTTATGTTTTTTCATATATTTGTTTGTTAGATAGAGGGGAGGAGAGAGAGAGAGAGTGAGAGAAAGAGAATGGGTGTGGCAGGGCCTCCTTCCACTGCAAACCAACTCTAGATACATGTGCTGCTTTGTGCATCCTCAGTACATGGGTTCTAGGGAATCAAACCCAGGCCATCATATTTCACAAGTGTGGTGGTTTAACCAAGACCTGCCGAGGTGCTTGCTGAAGGTGGAGGGAATACAGAATGGGTAGTAGAGGAAGGCAGTTACAAATATCAGCTAAGGCCACGTGATCAGTTACAGAAACAAGGACTGTGATTGCAATGTTTCTGTCCTGCCTTGATAACAGAGTGTTTGTATCTACACCAATATTAAGGTTGTATCATTAGCTAAACTGTTGAATTTATACTAGACCCATTGTATTAGAGACTAAGCTTGTGTTGGGGGCGGGCTTAAGGGCTTTATAGCCAGGTTCCCCATGCCAGTGTTTGGCACACCCTCCTGTTGCTATGGTCCATCTTATGCTGGCCAGAGGGTGATGTCCCCCTTCTGCTTATGCCATCATTTTCCCCTGCCATTGTGAAGCTTCCCCTTGAGCCTGTAAGCCAAAATAAATCTCTTTTTCCCAGAAGCTACTCTTGTTGGGTGATTTCTACCAGCAATGTGAACCGGACTGCAACAGTAAAGTGGTACCGAGGAGTGGGGTTGCTGCTAGACACCTGACTATGTGGCTTCAGCCTTTTGGAGCAGATTTTCAAGAGGAATGTGGAAGGAGTTGAAACCTTGGCCTAAGAGATGCCTTGCAGTGCTGTAAGTACAGCTTGATGGACTATTCTGGTCTGAGCTGTAAGACCTGAATGCAGTAAGAACTATGGACTGTGAGGTTTGGCTTATGAGGGTGAGAAAGAGCTTTGCTTGGACTGGGCTAGCAGTTTATGTGAGAAGCTTGCTCTTATGCCCATGTCCTGAGAAGTTGTGCAGGGTTGCTTTGCGTAGAAATGAACTGGTGTGAGCAGAGGGATATGGCACAGAAAGAAAAATCTTTGGGTGAACTGTTGCCCGTTCAGCTGCAACTGATAGATTACGACCTTTAAGACTGGGCTAGCTGACCTGCGCTGGGGCAACAAGAAGAATGTAGACTCTTTTGAAGGGGCCTGAGTGCTCAAGGAGTCCTGTTCTTCAAAGTCTGCTTTATTCCCCCCTGGATTAACAAATTGGCACCCTACCTGGTATTGTGGAGTATAAGAAATGCTGGAAACAGGGTCATTGAGTTTGCAACACGGTCTTGTGTTTTGGAAATGGCCATGGGCAGTGTGAAGCGGGTTTGCTGGTTGCCTGCATAGAGACCCCATGGGGCCATGAGGATGAACCATGGCTTGCAGTGGAGACCCAGTGGAGATGCCGGGACCATGAGATGGCTGCCAAGGAGCTGCTGGCCCCGATGAAGTTTCCCAGGACTGTGAGTAGCCTAGCTGGAGGGGCGGAATTGGAATGCCAGAGACTTGTTGCTGGTTAGAATTATCGGACTTGAAGATTTGTCACTGGTTAGAGTTACTGGACTTGAAGCTACAGAATTTGATATCTACCCTGGTTGTTTTAAATCTTGTATTGGTTGAATGTTTCTTTGCTATGCCAATGCCATCTTTTGCAGTGTGAATACTTATTCTGTGCCATTATGGGTTTTTTGAGGTTATTTTTTGGTATTATGGCTCAGTTAAAAGATCTTGGACTATGGGGATGTATGAACATCATTGGGATTGATAAAAACTATGGGGACTTTTAAAGTCAGACTGAATGCATTGTATTTTACATCATGTATGGATATCAGTTTATGGGGGCCAGGGGCGGAATGTGGTGTCCCCCATAAACTTAGGTGTTCTGAATGCTAGGTTCCCAGCTGATGGATATTTGGGAATTAATGCCTCCTGGAGAGAGTGTATTGTTGGGGGTGGGCTTAAGGGCTTTATAGCCAGGTTCCCCATGCCAGTATTTGGCACACCCTCCTGTTGCTGTGGTCCATCTTATGCTGGCCAGAGGGTGATGTCCCCCTTCTGCTCATGCCATTGTTTTCCCCTGCCATCGTGAAGCTTCTCCTTGAGCCTGTGAGCCAAAATAAATCTCTTTTTCCCAGAAGCTACTCCTGTTGGGTGATTTCTACCAGCAATGCGAATCGGACTGCAACAACAAGCAAGTGCCCTTAACCACTGAGCTATCTCTCCAGTCCTCTGAATCTTCACTCTTAATCCACCTTCTCCCTGCCAACCATGCATAATGGGATTCTACCTGGCCTCAAAAATGCCTGCTTTTTTGAAAAGGAAAATCTGGACCCTCCATGTTGGAAACCAGGAGTCAAACCCTGCTTACAATGAACTGTTCTGCCTTTTGTTTTACTTCATTTGCTTATTATACTAAGCCAAAACAGTCCAATGGTTACGAGCAGAGTTGAATTAAGAGATACGGGGCTCAAAATTTACTGAGCAAGTGTGCTTTGAGTTGTCTCAGTCCTCTTACTGATATTGGACCAAGGCAGTGCCTGGAGGATCCTCCTAGTGTCTCTTCCTGATTCTCTTACCTTCATGGGAGGTCTAGGCTTGCACATTTCTACACAGGCCACAGGGAGAAATTACTTGTTTGGTAACCTGTGAAATCATATGCTTTTGTCATGCCATGGGCACCAAAACACATTGTTTCCCAAATTCTATCTCTGCTAAGGAAGTTTGGTCTTGCAACCCCTTTGTTTTGAGGGAAAGTAGAAGTTCCCAGAATGAAAGGTTGCTCTCCTTGAGTTGTGCCTGAGACAGAGAGGTTATAAAATGGTAGGAGATCCTTTGACAAAGAACAGAGTAAGCAATGAAACATGGACAGCCAAGCCCAAACAGCTGAGGTGAGGAAAAAAATAAAAATAAAGAGACAGAGCCAGCCAAAAACCCTTTTGATATTTCTTCTATTTTAGAAAAATCACAGAAAATAAATTAAGAAAAAGGAATTATACTGATCTTCCCAGAGTGCAGCTTAATGGAAAGTTTAAGGAGATAAATACTGATTGTAGCTTGTCAGGTTAACAGTAATATGTTGACTCAAAGATCCAGTGTCTTTCCAAAAGAACATGGATCACATGAGGAAAATTAACCTACTGCCTTTGACTGAAGCTGAAAGATCTGAGGCAAGAACAATATGCATGTAGATGGTCCCCTACTACTACTTGATGATCAACCAAAATAAGGAGTCAAATCATCCCAGCAAACAAAAATGGGAATTTTGAGATCCTGCAACTAAGATACAATGGTCATTTATTTCCCTAATAAAGCTACTGCTCTTAAAAAAAAAAAAAAAGGAATTAAAGTTGTTAAATAAATCCACCCCCCTCACTCCATTTAACTAGTATTTCCATATTGTCTATGGCAGTCTATCATTTCCATATACCCTTAAAATCCGTTGTTTAAAATATAATTTGGTGATGAATTACCTATTTTCCTAATGTGAATCCCAGGTCCATATAGGACTCACAGACTCATTTGTAGATGTTGTTCTTAGTAGGAACCTGGAGGCAAGGCAAATTAACGCTCCATAATCTGTTCATAAAGAGTTGCAGTCTACTGATAATATTCAAAAGTCATTCTTTTTAGCATTTCTGAAAGTCCCTAAACTGGACTTTATTGTTCTAGCCAACTTCTTCCTCCTTTCAACCAAACCACAGAATTTTTTCTCCAGGATTCCCAGTAATTGGGATCAGTTCGGCCAGCACAACACACACGCTAGTTACCTCTTCCCACCAGACCCTTTCCAGCTGCATGCAACCTCTTTCTGCTGGTGCTTTGATATCTGCCACCCTTATGGGGATACAACAGGAAATGGATGCTCTGGTGACTCTGGTCTTCTAGTTGAGAGGACCTGGCCCAGTGACCACATTTCTCACATTCTCCAACGACTGATTGCATGTTTTCATCCTACTCACTAACCAACTGGCTACCTAGCCAGTTGTGATGTGAAATATGTGAGCTCTCACTGTCACATTTAACCCTGCATTGCTTTTCATGAATAAAAACATTCATCGCTGCTTTCTAGTTGTCAAATGTCCTAATACCAGACGACAACTTACATCTTTTTGCCAAGTCAATACTATTTTGTTTTATCTGAAGTATTTTTGTCAGTATTCCAATAGCACATCAGGACCATAGGCAGCTCTGTGCCTTTTGTGCAGCCTTGACAGTCTCACCTGGAACATGGAGATTTTAGGCTTGTTTGGTATTTTCTACAGCTGAGTGAAAACAAATCTTGGCCCTCTGAGATTGACAGTTATCAGTGTCAGAGTCTGCTAAGGGTACAATAGTTATTGATGCTGATTTCCAGGGATCATAAATCAGTCTGTAATCTATTTGTGTACACTTAGTGAGGAGATTATTGCTCTTTCAATTATGCAGAGTAACAGAAACTATTTTTCTGAGACCATGATTATACTAGATGTCAAAAAGGTTATCACTGTTAGCTCATAATCCGTTTCAAATACCCAATGGGAAGGGTTGTTATTGAGACTTTGGTAAACACAACAGTAAGTTCAGTAGGACAATGATACGCATACTGATCACACCATACCTGTCTTTAGTCATCTATATACCTTTTAATTATTTTAAGATTTTGTGTCTCTATCATATGATAATCCCATATGTTAGCTTTCAAAATAACACAAATCTTCCAAGATTGTTTAAAGAAACAGCATGTTTAAAGTATTTGAGATTATTGTCATAAGCCAGATTTGCTTGCTGAATAGTAAGATTATAACTATGGAACTAAAAGAGAATGTTAACATCATTATTGCCAGCATAAATACATATTCACATATTCTAGAACACTAACTTATTTTGAATCAGTACATTTTTCTCCAATCCAGTTCATATTTGGCTGAAATTAACAAAAAGTCACTATTTATTTGAAAATACAATAAGGTACCAAACAGCAATCTGACACCTTGCATAAAGCCACCAAATTCGTAGCAACAATGCAACAGTCACGTGCTGAAAGTCCAATTGTTCCCACTTTAGTCAAGAAATGTATTTAATTATTTTATGAACACTTAAATATTGTGTTTGTTTTTAAGGTAGGGTTCTCACTCTAGCCCAGGCTGACCTGGAACTCACTCTGTAGTCCCAGGCTGGCCTTGAACTCACAATGATACTATCTCAAACTGCCCAGTGCTGGGACTAAAGGCATGCATCACCATGCCTACCTAAATACTTAAAAGAACTTTTGAACTTATAAAAGTATCCTCATGTCTTATCAAATACTCTGGTTTCTGGGAGAAACAAAAACACTTATGAGAAAGGGAAATGAATTAACAAATAACTGATTCTGGGCAGACTGGCATAAAAAAGGAGGGAGTGGCACACTGAGGTACTGAAAGCTGCGTAAATACTTAAGGGAAGGAATGTTTTCATCAAGGGTGTTTTGTTTTATTCTAGACATAGTCTTTTTATGGAGTTCAGTCTGACTTTGAACTTACCATCTTTCTTCCTCAGACTTCCTCAGCTAGGATGCAAGGCATGCACCACCATGTCTGGCTATTTTCACCAAATTTTGATGGACAAATAAAATTTTGACCAATCAAAAAGAAAGACTAAGAAAAAATGTCTTTGTAAATGAACTTACTAAACTCTACTGTGCTTCATATAATCACTGCTAGCTTGCACCCCTAAGAGTGCTATTTAAGTTTTCAATGCAGTTAATTGAAACCCTACTAGATGCAAATCAAAAGTTTCAGCCTTAATTGAGATATTTTGAAAATTGAACCCATTGCTTCAGGCAGGTGCTACATGAGATTCCATTAATATAGGTAATTAACATTAGCCTCTGCTTTAATTAACATGCACACTTTAATTAGCAAAGCATTAACCAACATTAAAAAATCTGATCTTCATGCATCACAAAAAACGACAAAGTTATGACTAGTATGTTATTTTTCTCCAAGGTTGTAAATCACGTAACGGCAATCCCTTTTAAAGAACATACCAAATTTAAAATATTAAACAGGAAGATGTGTATGAGTAAAAACTCTATCAACATGAAAAAAGATGCTCTTTAGAAATACAGATCCAATGACTTTCTCATTTAAACATGAATTCCATTATACTCTTCCCATGGTTATTTGGAAGGCAGAGGACTTTGACTTGAAAACTTCCCATGGACTGTCACCTTCTTTATATGTAATAAACAAAGACTATACTACAATTGTAGTATCGATACAACCATCTACCTCCTAACTTCTAATCCTCCCCAGTGGTAAAACAAAAAAAAAGCACCAATTGTGAATGAAAGTTTATACTGAAGACCTCAAAATAGCAGAAACTTAGTCTTTAAAATAATCTATATACTTGTTTCAAGATCCATGTGTTAGGATAGTTATTTAATGACAGCCTGTCATGTGTGCTGGACAGCAATTATCAAGCATGTATTTCTGATGAAACAAAATTGACTTTCATATTCTTTTACTATGATCAATTAGATGTGCCAAATTTCAAATTCTGTTCATTTACTATGTGTTATCTTTTTATTACACTAATGAAAACTGCTGCAACATTGAATAAATATTGTAGAAATCATACCTTTGTAGCATATCATTGTACTCTTTTGTCTCAGGTTATGCTAAAGTTATAGAAAAGAAAGCAAACCCTCAAAGCTCACATTTGCAGAAAAACTGATCATAACCAGATTAAGCATTAAGAAAACCATTCAGAAGGCTAGGGGAGCAGATCAGTGGAAAATCACAAGCCTAGCACATTAGAAGCATTGGGTTCAGCTGAGAGAAAGGTGAGAGAGACAATGTTGCACACACATTTTTAAGAAATCCTATATAAAGTCTTTATAGTATGAAAGGCAGCATTTGAAATACAAGGAAATCTGAGAATACTAGAATCAAGGCTACCACAGCCGATGTGAAATGCAAGAGAAGGAGGAGCAAGGAAGCAGCACTGGGGTTTTCAGGTTGATGTGCTGCTTTAAGCTTGCTAACAATACAGTTGCTTGTTTGTTTTCAGTGAGTTCACAGAGCTGGGCTTCTCTCCTGTTCCTACCACAGCTTCCATGGCTCAACATGAACCAGCTTACCTTCATTCTCTGCACCACCTTTCAGTGGACAAGTTGGGAGATGCCTGCTTCTTACACTTGTAAAAGCCATACTCCAAGTTGTTCCAATGAATTTCTTCACTCTGCCCTTTCCTCTATGGCAAATCTAAGCCTGGGCTCCCAGAAGACCATGTAGAAGTGCCCACCCTGGGTCAGTGCCATGGACAGTGCCCTGGACTCAGGTACATGACTCAGCACCTGATCCAATGTACTCAAGGGGCCTTTACCTAATTCTTCTCCATTCTGCCAATCATATTATGACAAAATTCCTTGCACTGGGTTGTCATATATCAGTATTACGCATGTTATGCCTGTTAAATTAACTTGAACTTTCTCAGAAAATTTACAAGCAGGATAAACAGAATGAAACAAATTAAGAGCAAGAGCTTTAAGATAGAATCCTGACTTATAAATGTGTGATTAAATACTCACAGATATCCCTCCAAAGTTTAGGTTCCAAGACCTTGTTAGAGAAGTCCTGAAATGCAAGATCAGACCAGAGCATCAAGCCCTGAGCTGTTTGGTTAAGTGCTTAGATGTGTTTATAATTGCAGACGAGCCTTCACTCACTACATGGGTGTAGCTCCTTTATTCCAGAGCTCCAAGGCTGCCCTTGGCCTAGGACTGGGAGCTGCAGGAGAGAAGTGCAGGGTCACTGACATGCAGATTCTTCTACCCCTATAGAAGTGAATGGCTTCCATTTCTGTTTCTAAGGTGGTTCCATTTTACTCAGGACTCCGGTCATCCTCATGCAGAGAGAATGTGGAGAACATTTAAAGAGTGAGATTATTCTCTCCTTCTTAATCATGCTATCCGAAATGCTCATAAAAATAATCAAATTGAACTACCAACAAGACTTTAGTTAACAATTCATGGTTATGTGCTTTGATTTTTGCTTTGGATTTACCTATACAAGTTTAAAAACATGGCTTCCTGTTTTGAGTTTGGTAATAAAATATATTCAAATTTATAGACATAAAAAAAATCAGTTAGCAAAATGTGGAAGAATTTGGCCTTACCACTGTTCTTTAAACATTCTTGAACAAGTAAGTGGACATCTGGCTGAGACATCTAGGAAATAAATGAATGAATACATGAAATAAAAAAAATAATAATCAAATTGTCCCTTATCTGGGACTAACTCTTATAGATTAATGTGGAAGAAGAAAATTAACTTTGCTATGAGAAAATTTTTAACTAGTGTTACCTTTGGTAATTAAAAAAGTTTGATAAGCAGATAATAAAAGTCACATAAAATAGAAAAAAAATCCATGCTTCTTATAATGTATTTTGTAGCCATCTATAATGCATGCCTTCATAAATGTATTCTAAAGGTGGAGTTTCAAACACATTCCTTTTTAAAAAAGGAAACAAGGATATCTTTGCCTCTAACATTCCTTCTTTACCAAGACATGGCTATGTCATATGCTTCATGTCAGCCAACTTTCCTTTATTCTGAAATCTAGAAAGTATTTATCCTGAGAGGAAACAAATCTATCTTAAGAAATACAGATTGGCATACAATAACATTCTGTAGTTTCAATCCACATGGCATGATCACAATAAATATGACCCAACACTGTCCCATTCACCTACCTAGACAAAATAGTTAGGTTGGCAAAAATCTGAGCCCTCTCCTTTTAAATCATTTTCTTTTTTGCATGCCAGGCAAGCTCTCTACCACTGAGCTCCATCTCCAGTACCCCTTTTGTTTTTAATATTTTTTAAAGTTTTATGTAATTTAATGTATTTATTTGAAAGAGAGAGAGAAAGAGAGAGAGAAAATGGATATACCATACCCTCTAGCCATTGCAAATGAACTCCAGACACATGTGCCACCTTGTGCATCTGCTTTACTTGATTGGCAGTGAATCTAACCTGGGTTCTTTGGCTTTAAAAGCAAGTGCATTAACCCCTAAGCCATATCCCCAGCCCTACTTTTAATATTTTATACATATGTGTGTGCTCATGTGTATGGGTGTGTCTATATGTAAATACACAGGCCAGCAAACAACTTCAGGTGTGATATTCTGGTTCACAGTCCATCTCCTTTGAAATAGGGTTTCTCATTGGCCTGGAGCTCACCAATAAGACTAGACTGGCTGGTCAGCAAGCCCCAGAATACCTCCTCTCTCAGAATCATCAGAGCTGGGATAATGGATGTACACCACCACACCCAGCATTTTACATGGCTACTTGAGACCAAACTCAAGTCATACTGAGCTATCTCTCAACCCTCCTCCTTTTAAATTTTATCTATCATTACTTTTAACATAATCTCCTTCCAAAATCAATTTTTCTTTTGCTCTGTTACAAATGTGAACATTTCCTCTCAGAGTCAGTGGAAGCAACGTGTTTTGTGCATGAAACACTTTGTCTAATGTGCTCTCTCACTTATGAGAAACCAAAAAGTCTTTCAGGAGCCAATATGACCACCTCTTACATCTCTGCAGTTGCCACTCTGTTTGTATTCATCCATTTTGCATCACTGACCCCACCTTTCCACTGATGAAGAAAACCTGCTCATGTTTAAGCTAAGGATTCCTAAATAATCATGAGCTGCTTAAAGTCAACAAATGTCCCAGGCATTCAGGTCCCCATTTTACACACATGATTCCTTGAAAACTTCATATTTACAATTTAAAATATTTAAAAGATCCTATAATAAATTGTTCAAGAATACTATAGGGTATAAGCCCTACTGAGGATAACAGCTTTCACTTACAATAAAGAAACCAGACACAATTTCATATGGCTCAAGGACTCACCAAGGTAGGGTAATAACAGAATAATGGTGAATATGTATATAGGAGCTTTATACATTAACATAAGTAAAAATTATTTTAATGATATAGTGAGCTCTGTTATACTCAACTTTTTCTTAACTTGCTACATAGTTAATCATTTATACATAGCATTTCTATTTTAGTAATTTTACTCATGGACACCTTATTCCAATTTGATGAAATTATCCAAATTCAACTGCTTAGTTAATATTTTTCTCATCAAAATATTTTAGCAAACAAAAATACACATCAAATAAAACAGGCTGCAAATCTTACATACTTTGTTTTGTGAATTTATATGAATGTTTAGAACCTTATTTTTTATATCCTTTATGTATTGTTGCAAGAATTGCTATAGCATATTATATTTATGTATAAAGCATCTTTATAAAGGATTTCTAGTGCTATATATTGCACTCTAATGCACAGAATTGTACGTTGTGTTTTTATTTATACAAATGCTTTGGATCTTTTCAATCCACTTTCTCACAGGGGAGAAAACTCTCACTTTAATCAATACTATTTTATCCCATGACAGAACATCCCTCAGGGCAGCCCTTAGGGTATGAGAAATATATTGTGGGATTGTGTCAGAAAACAGATGCAGAATGTCAGTAGTGCAGACTTCAGAGTCCAACTCTTGTGAGACTAGAGTCTGTAATGGCTTCAAAAAGCTCACCCAGCCAGTTGCAAATGACATCCCAATATTAAATTGAGCATGACATTTTTTGAGAGAGGAAATTGCACAGTAGATATATAGCTGCTAAAAATTATGGGCATTTTATAGGGCAAAGTCTCATTTTTAATAAAGAACTGAAATAATGACTTTAAGTTTGAGCAATTAGTAAGACTTTA
Source organism: Jaculus jaculus (assembly GCF_020740685.1). Lineage (NCBI taxonomy): Eukaryota > Metazoa > Chordata > Mammalia > Rodentia > Dipodidae > Jaculus > Jaculus jaculus. The sequence continues at coordinate 82,407,234 of NC_059108.1, read as the reverse complement.
AGGTACAATGGTTTCAAATTAGACTTCTGCACATGGCAGAAGAACTCAAATGGGTCTTCTGATTTGCTACTATGAGTCTGTGCAAGTTTTAATAGGCAGAACCCTGAAAATTTTCACTCATACATGAATGTGAAATGATGGAATTCAATTATTGTGTTTTTTATTTGGATATATCAATTCATGCCTATAAATTAAAATGAGTCAATCTTTAGTTTCCTCTAGTTTAGCTAACTCATAAACTATTCAAAGTAAATAAGCAAGTGCAAACCTGTTACTTAGTAAAGATCAGTTTCACTGTGTTTTTCAACATGAATATCATTATTATCACTTGACAGATAAGGAAATTGACACACAAACATTATTAATCAATAAAAGAAAGAGAAAGGGTGACTAAGCATGGCAACTAAATTTTCAATGGTAAAATACCTAAATTTGTGTCTAGCACGTGCAAATTAACATAGCGGCCTTTTCATGTTTTAACATATGACACACAAGTTACATGGGAAGAAGTCCACACTTGATTGGAGTTTGTGGAGATGAGTATTCAGAAGGAGGAATGAGAAGGAGACCACAAATCAAAAGTGAAATCTCCCAGTACTCGGGGGTGGGGGGAGGCTGAGGTAGATGGATCACCGTGAGTTTGAGGCCAGCCTAAGACTATATACCAAATTTCATGTCAGCCTGGGCTAGAGTGAGACCCTACCTTGAAAAAATAATCAAAAAAAAAAAAAAAAAGGTGAAAGCCCAAAGGATGGCGTGGAGTTGAAACTTAAATGGTGAAAAAGTCTTCTTAATAAAATATTACTAAATTAAAGAAAATTTAATTGGAAATAAACTTTAACTCAGCATAAAAATTGTCAGTATAACTAAGGAAAAGGCAAAACACTTTTGATTTGATCCAACAGTATTGATTATAATGCACAGAATTTCCTCTTAATAAATTTTTCATGTTTTTATAAAGATCATAAGACAAAAGAACACTTTAAAAATAATCTAGTTCTTGGGCTGGAGAGATGTTTAGTGGTTAAGTACTTGCCTGTGAAGCCTAAGGACCCTGGTTTGAGGCTCAATTCCCCAGGACCCAGGTTAGCCAGATGCACAAGGGGACGCATGCATCTGGAGTTCGTTTGCAGTGACTGGAGGCCCTGGCGCACCCAGTCTCCATCTGCCTCTTTCTTTCTCTGTCTTTTGCTCTCAAATAAATAAATACAAATAAACAAAAAAAATTTTAAAAATAATCTAGTTCTTTGGTATTCTGGGTTTCTAACAGAAGGAAGGAAGAAAGGAAAACCAGGTAAGAGGCAGATGGAATCACAGAGGAAGGTTTAAACACCTATGACAGCAAACTCCTATGATAGCTGGTGTCCGAAACAGAGAAAGCATGCTTGCAAAAGCCCTTGTGGATTATGCATGCACAAGGTCATGCATGCACAAGGTGGCACACACATCTGGAGTTCAATTGCAGTAGCTGGAGGCCCTGGCACACCAATTCTTTCTCTCTCTCTTACTGTCTCTTTCTCTCTTTCTCATAAAAAAAGGCCTCGTGGCTTAGTGGTGAAGCACTTGCCTATGAAGCCTGAGAACCCCGGTCGGGGCTCCATTCCCCAAAACCCACATTAGCCAGATGCACAAGGAGGTGTATGTGTCTGGAGTTCATTTGCAGTGGCTGGAGGCCCTGGCATGCCCATTCTCTCTCTCTCTCTGCCTCTCCCTCTCCCTCTCCCTCTCCCTCTCCCCCTCCCCCTCCCCCTCCCCCTCCCCCTCCCCCTTCCCCTCCCCTCCCCTCTCTCTCTGTCTTTCTCTCTCTGTCTCTCTCAAATAAATAAATAAAAATAAACAAAAAAAACTTTTTTTAAAGGCCTTGTGGAGGAAGAGCCAGCAATACTCAATGGTCACTGGTTCCCGTTTAGGAAATAAAGGAGCCAAGAACAGAGAAAATTGTTCTCAATCTCCATATCTGAGGTGCCCAATACACACCAGCAGGACAATGACAGGAAAGTGGTAAGGGAGAGAGATAAATTTTATTATAGAAAGTTTTAGGCATCAACAGGATATAAAGCTGGCAGTCTTCTGTAGACAATGGAAGCTGCAATGAAAGGGGTGGATAGATACTGGCATGAAGATGGAGATCAGATAGAACTGCTGATGGTGCAGGTTCAAATCACCCTAGACTCTTGAGGGGATACGTATGCATGAGAAAAAGCAGAGGATCCTGAATCCAAGGCCACAGGGTGGCAGAAAAAATAAGTACCCAGTAAAAAATGAATTTGAGAGATGAGATAACCAAAAGAAAATTACAGTGATTTGCTGTTAATAACCTCTATAGGAAGTGGGTTTTCCACAATACACAGAGGCACAGAATACAGAAGAATGCCTTGAATGTTAGTGCCTCCCATCAGGTTGAAATTTAACTTCTAATGTAGCAGAGGCATGGCCTTTGGCAGGCCATTGTCACTAGGGCTTAGCACCCTCAGAAGAGGGCTTGATGTGGAAGGGAGCTCACTCTTGTTTCTCCATCCTTTCCACCTTGTAAGAACATAGCGTTCAGCTCTTCTGGAGGATGTGGCAACAAGGAAGTGGAGAATGAGGCCTCACTGGACACCAGTTCTGCTGGGGCCTTGATCTTGAAGCCTCCTCTTCTAGAAGTATTCTATATAAATTTTTCGGTTTCAGGTACTTTATTCTAGCAGCTCAAATGGACTAAGACAACCCATACTGCCTAGCATAGACTAGCACAACCATGACAACAAAGAGCCACTCAAAAAAGCAATTTTACTAAAGTAAAGAAGGCATTCAATCCATGCTCCTTGTCTGCTTATGATGTGTACAATTAGCATGGGAACCCTGCTTAGAGACTGAGAAGTTTCTGGGGTTGTGGAGAAATGCACAAGGTAGACATTACATAGTATATATGTGCAGGGCTAGGAGCTATTAAATTTTAAATACAAATATTTTAACAGCTCCTAGCTATGTAAGAGGGCTGGGAGATGGCTCAGCAGTAAAACGTACTTGCAAAAGCCTGTTGCTCCAAGTTTGGTTCCCAGTACCCATGTAAAGTCAGAGGTACATGTGGTACATATGCCTGGAGTTCAGTTGCAGTGAAGAGGCCCTCTCTCTCTCTCTCTCTCTCTCTCTCCCTCCCTCCCTCCTTCCCTCCCTCCCTCTCTCTCTCTCTCTCTCTCTTTATGAAAACATATATTAAGGGATAAAGAGGAGCTACTGAACAAATTATTCAGCCAGTCAGTATGAAGAGCACCAAAGTACCTACAAGCATCAAGGTCTTCTACATCTCTGTAGGGCCCCCTAGTTTTTTTTCTGTATTCTAAAATAGCTGGAATAACTAGGTATCATGGGTAACTTTCTTTCTATCTCTCACTTTATGGTTCAAAACAAGCAAATTTTATAATACTCTTTGGTGAGTCATAGGATTATACTTATAAAAATAGAAAATAGAAGAAAGTTCTTGATGCTGTCTAATCTAGGGTTCCTAGTAAATTTTGCTATTTTCTTACAGCATTAGAAATCTATGCAGCTTGAGTGACTATGACAGGGCTAATAATGCTGCTTTTAGGACTGTTCCTACTTCCTGGGAACCCTGGCCTGACTAAAACATGTTTGAACTGACTTACTTTTCTTGTGGAGCTAAGGGAAAAGTTTGAAAATTAATTAATTTAGCATTTAGAAATGATGGTGGGTTACAGGTATGCTTTCCAAAGGCAAAAGACAATGAGACGCGTTGGCTTCGTGCACAGCCCGTAGCAGAGGTGACTGGGAGAGAGCCCAGCGCATGTCCTTCTGCATGCTCACACCTCTCCAACATTCACGACATTTCATTCACAAAGGAAGAGCAAGACCCCAAAAGAGGTGATCTTTTTTTAATCTCTGAAATTTATAGCTGTGAGACAAAGTTAAATCTACAAAATTAAAATAAAATTGTAATTCTTAAATAATTAATTCAGCATCTATGCTGAAGAAAAGAAAACTGAAAATATTCACATTATCTGTTGCTAAGGAAAACCCAATGTCACCATCAAAGGGAAAAATTCCACAGCACATTTTCATGTTTATTCTTAATTTGCTAAATCAATTTAAGGTCGTTCACCAACCAACTTGCCACCCTCACTTAGTGACAAATTGCCTCTTACTTTTTTTTAATACGGTTTTTATGAAATTCATGTATGTTTAAAAGGAGGGTATATAAAACTAACTATAGATTATTTAACATGATTTACCCACTTACTGCATATTTATCCAATGTTTATGCCCTAAAATGTATATTTTATTGATTCATCTTTATAAAAATGAAGAAATAATTTGTTTGACTTGTAGTTACAGGAAAAATGTATCTTTATGTTTATAAACAATAGACATAAATTAAAAATAAAATTACATTGAAACCTATTGTGATCTTTCAGTTTATACCTTAGAAATATGAATAATTCCTAGAAATTTAATAAAAACTTAGCAGGACAATTAAATGTAAAGTAAGCTTTAACATGCATTTCTCCTGCCAATTGGCATACATAATAGAAAAATGGTGGAGAATAGGTTAAACAGTCTAAAAGGATTTTAACCTTAAATTTGACAGAAGTTAAATGGCTGTGACATTGGGTTCTTCTGCTTTATTCCAGCTAGTAATCCACCCTCAAAGTTCCTGTCAGGTAAATGACCTTGTATTTCATTAACTGATAATTAAATGGATTTATTCCACTAACGGTTTTAATTAAAATGCTAGAAATATTGATTACCCCTCTCATCCTTATTCCCCCAGATGAAAAAAAGGTTTTAGGAATGTTTATTTAGAGAAGACAGAGAATTAAATTAGATTGAATCTCTATGAGACCCGAAGACTGGTTCTTTCATTTCTGCTGCTCAAGCAGAAAAAGGTTTCAATTTTTTGATGTTTGATTAATTATTTTGAAATCCATTTATGCTTACCTTGGTGTTTAATTAAAAAATGTCATTTTTAGCATAATTAAATTGGCTATCTGTGGAAGACTAACTTCAAACTTATATTTTAAAAATTCGATGCTTTTTTTTTGGTAAAAGAAACTTTTTAGTTATTTGCTTTTTCCGTCGAGGGGCTGCCTCATGAATGAAAAACTAAAAAGAGCTGCAGCTTAATTGGATTTCCTACATTTGAATATTGGGCTACATATGCTCGCGACTCATCTAAGTTTATTTGGCTGTGCTCTTTAATCCATTAGTGATTCATTCATTCCATCAAACACAGAGTATGCGCTTCCAAATGTGTTGGATTTCCTAATGTTTACACTGACAAAATGTACCTCATAAAAACTGTCTTCAACATGCCTGGCTGTCTTTCCATGTCCTGATTCAAGGGAGTTAAGACACAGTTTGTGCTGTCACTTCTGTCAGCGCTCATCCAGGCAACTGGAAGCCCTGTTCCCTAACCATCAGTGCTGAGAATGGCAGAGTGGAAAGAGGAGGACACAGGAAGGGAAGATGCCATTCTGCTCACTGAAGGCACCCCACCAAAAGGAATGCTCTTACATATGGCTCATCACCGAGGCAATTCTAAAAAATGACTGCATTATCACTTTAAAAAGTATATTGAATGATGTCACCTAAACAGTACAGCTCAAGAGGCAGCTATTGGAAATCGTACTTGGGCAACTTTCTGTTATTGTTTTTAAACTCAAGCTAGGCAAAATCAACAGATTTTTTGAAAATGTCTGTGTTTTACATAATTTAAAAAATTTTTTAAATTACGGTTCTGGCTTGTTGAAGGCACATGAGATTCTCATGCTTGTAACTACTAAAGCATCAATAGCTGAGAGTGGTCCCTTGAATTATCTTAAATAGAAAGTTAGTAAAGGCATGTTAATATAAAGATTCTAGATAAATTCCTATTTGAGTTCAACTCTATATACCACATTTTTTGTTTTTATAGCTTTCAGATGGTGGTGGTTTGAATGAGATGCCCCCCCCCCCCCCAGAGACTCATATATTTTAAATACTAGGTCCTCAGTTGGTGGCAATTTGAGACGTGGAGCCTTGCTGGAGGTGTGTTGCTGTAGGCAAACTTTGGGTAATTAAAGCCCAGCTCCCCACTTGTCACAGTTTAGCTGACAATCTTGATCCTTTTGCCAGATACTATGGCAAGAAGTGATGTCCAGCCTCTGCTCTGCCATCCTTTCCCTGACATGCTGAAACTTCCCCTCCAAATGTAAGCCAAAACAAACCCTTTCCTCTCATAAGCTGCTTTTGGTCGGACATTCTGTCCCAGCAACATAAAGACTACTACAACAAAGGTATATTTACACACTTTTTCTTCTAATGTAGTAAGGAAAGCATCCATGCTGATAATATAATGCTTTGAATTCTTCAATATTTCATAAAGAGAGCTAGAAAATGTTTGTGCTCTGAATAACAAGTTATATTCCATGGTGCTATGAAGATTAGAAGTATGGTAACCCAATGGTCCATAAATATGACACTCTAAATTTCAATTGCTAAAATGAATAACTTATGAGCTGGGGATGTTCCTCAGCGGTTAAAGGTACTTGCTTGCAAAGCCTACCAGCCCAGGTTTGACTTCCCAGTGCCCAGTTAAGTCAGATATGCAAAGTAGCACAAGCATCTGGAGTCAGTCTGCAGGCAAGAGCTAACAAGCCTATTCTCTCTCTTTCTCTCTCTTTCTATCAAAGAAATAAAAATATTTTTAAAAAGAAATGTAGCAGCACTCATATTAGGTGATGTCAATATTCCTTGCTTACATTTTAGCAGCCTAGTTTCAATATTCTGATTTTTTTCAAATACTGCTATAAATCACTGGGAGAACTTTATCCTGTTAGAAAACCCTGGCCAAGTTTTTTCCAGTCAGCTACATTTAAAAAGTGAGACAGCCACTTAAAGATTGTTCAAGTTTTTTATCAACAGACAAGAAAAAATATCTGGCCATTTTTATTTGCAAAAAAAAAAAAAAAAAAAAAAGGACTGTAAAAAGAAAGTGAACAAACACATTTCAAGTTTCTATTTTTCTTACCAGTAAAATGAAACTTTTGCATGGTAACAAACCTCAGTTTTCTTATCTAGCAAGTGGGAATAAAACTTAAGAAGAAGCAAAAGCTTGTTGTGAAGACAATGGATTCTGGGGTGAAAAGACCAATGAACACCATAATACAAAATGATAACTACATTAGGGGTTCAGATATGCATAGAAGAATAAAGACTCACAGATAAGAAATGTTGAACTTTTATGCTTGAAAAATGTCACATTTCTTTTTCATAATAATAGAAGCAGGGTTTGTCACAATGCCTCCCATTTCTGGTATTTAAACAACAACCACTTGTCAAGATTACACATAGTCTTCATCATTAAATACACTTATTTTCTTGGCTACTGTTTTAAGAGATAGTGACATCATATGCCTTTAGATATATATGGAAATATTTTCAAGTCAACAATCTAGTTTGTGTGATTTTTTCCTATGAACGTTAAGAAACTGGCCAAGATGAATCATTTCATCTTTAACACTGATATGTGACATATTTTAACCTGTCTACATACAAAAGTAGTGCTGTGAACAATTGCAACTTTCTTCAAGAATGCTATGAATCACTGTACTCCTTTTCCCTTTTTTTCATGCACCATTGCCACTATCTTACCTTCAGCGATTTTGTTAGATTTCAATGAAGATGGAACTAGAGGGCACACATTAGAATTTTATATCAGTTCAAGAAGGGGAGAAAAGAAAGACATATGAAGCCAGAATGACATTCATTGAAGGTTCCCTAGGGAAGATAACACATGTTTTTTTTCTCTTACCTGCTAGGCATGCTAAATCAATGCAATGATAAGCTAATTTATAAAATATATTTCATTGAAACTTGGACATCTTTACTGTTGCTAGCTCAACCATTAGTATTTCAGAACTAGTGGCAGCCTAATTTTTAAGACATAGGAGACATGAATTTTCCAATATAAAGCTTGTAGTAGCTATTGTGTGCGGCCTCAGATTGCTAACTAAAATGACTGCTTCCATGTGGTGGTTTAGCCTAAACTCAGAATCTGCAAGTTTCTCAGAGACTTGTCACATCAATTTTGAATGCTGTTATTTTTCATTCCAGTGTCAAAGTGATTGAATGTTGGGATTCCAAATCTATATATCTCATATATTATTGTGTGCTTTCAGATATGTAGCTGCCATTCAATTATTTAAAGCACCTTTACAGTGCTCTGAAGTCAAATGACCAAACTTTCTTTGGACCTGTTTTGCACGTGTCCAGCCTTTAGCCATGTTTCTTCAGAATTGTGGCCTTACTAAAGCTGTTTGGCAGCAGTTAGAATGGGAAGAGTGCCTACAGGTGGCATTGATGATGTCAGAGACCTATGCTTCAGGGTTTCCAGTTGGGCACCATTGAAATGCAATGCCATCACAGTGGCCTAACCTGTTCATTAGTAGTAGAGCAGATAGTTTTCCATATAATCAATGCCTTCTCCAAGGAATGACAAATTAAATGTGGATCAAATTAAAAGCATCTAAGCATAAAATTAGAGTCAAAACAAACATTTTTTCATTAAAAAAAAGTGCTATTCAGTCTTGAGTGATTTTTTTTTTTCTCACAAACTCCTTCTCCTTGCCCCAGTTTCATCCTCCTTCCAGGTTCCCAAGGACTATGGATAAATAGCTTCTGCCTCCCTTACAATTTCCCTGCTCCTCTTTCCAGAGATACTTGAATTCCACACAGCCTGTTTAAGGCAGGGAAGCTCATCAATACAGGAGTAGGTTTCCTGGTTCTCCAAGCCAGACACTGTCATCAGGAAGCATGCAGGGTAGGAGGCGGCCAGTTATAAAAGACAAAGACTATCTGTTTACCCACAAATACATTGGCAATCAGCAATAATGGGGAAGGAAATGCAGCAAACATTTCTGATAGCTTAATGGCATTTAAATAAAATATTCAAGGTAGAAGATTCCCTCAGTGCTACCTTGTTCGTTTAAGTGTGTTCCTTTTAAGGTGAAACAGCTTCCCAAGAGAAGTAAATAATTTGTATAAATAGGTTATTTACTTAATAGCCTAAGTTTCCTATGCATAGAGTCAAACTTAAATAGAATCTAAGATTTTAAGATTAGCTAACTGCCAAATGTAAACATTATTTTTATTGGCAGGATCATATCACCATGCTAAGTATTGTGCAGATGCTCAGAGATTCAGATTTCTTACAGAAATAAATCCATAATTGGGCATGGCTTATTTGTAACTTTTGTGTTTGGATGATCTACTGATTGAAGTCAACAGGCCTGTTAGCCTGTTACAGACCAGAAATATCATGGTAGCTTTTCTGAAAAGACAAAGCCTTTGGACAAAGTAGAAAGGAGTTTCATTGGCTAGTCATATAGATCACTATTGAGATTTGAAGGCAAGAACTAGGCAGTACTAAATGATGGTGTCAAAAATAAGTTATATATGTAGTAAAAATTAGAATCTTAGTTGGTGAGAGTTGATTAGTAGAAAACATAAAGAAAAAGAAATGGGGGCAGGAAGAAAACAGTTCCCAAATAATTTTATTTAAATGTTGGTCCCACAAGCTATAAAAAAGAACTAGTGCAATCCAAGGCCTTATTATAAAGGCTTTGTGCCATTTTTATAGTAAACTGGGGCTGGGTGTGGGGGAATCAAGAACTTAAAACCCTTTTTACTTCCTAGGCCCTCAGAACTCTCTGGAGCATCCTAGATACAAAACCCCTTGGGCAGTATTCACAGGGAGATCAAATGGATGTCTCAAGAAACCAGCATTCTCTGAGAGTTTCTTTGCTCCAAGGTCACCAGATATAACCTAGCCAGGTTAGAAACTACTGACAGCCTTTTTTTCCTCTGATGCTGGCCTGAAAACACTTGAGAGGAAAAGAATGACCTTCACAGCAAGAGTCACTTCTCTGGCTATTACTTGATAACTTTGTACTAATCACTTCCCATCTCTACATCCCTGGACCCTTTGGAAGAGCAACTCCAACTCCATCTGGACGTGGACCCATGCAGACAATGATTTAGAATGTCTTTGTGTTATTTTCTGGGGCAAATAAAAGATCACCACACTGAACAGATAGTTTCACATCAAATGATCTATTGTGAATGGTGTAATCCAGTAACCATCTCACCTCAAGGGTGTGCAACCAAGTAGCCTTCCTAAGATCATGTGCTACATGTGTATGTATACACACATGAGCACAGGAGGTGTCATCAATATTTCAGTGTGTCAGGTAAATCAATCTATGGGAAAGGGGGAAAGAGACAAATAACCACACTCAGCATTATCAGTGAATTTAAGCTAATGGATTAAGTCATAACTGAAGAGGAAGAACTATGCATTTTTAATTCCTGTTTCGGATAGCTTTGCTCTGAGCAAAGAATCGAGATGAGGAACCAAGTTTATTACAATTCAAATGCCCATTTACATAAAAGACATGTCTTTGATCTTTGCACTTCTCCATGCAGACACATGGGGAAACCTGTGCTCCTTCTTCATGTCTTCAAATGTGTGGGAACATTTTTCAGAATCACAGGGAGGAAAGGAAAAAGAAAAATGGAAGAAAATAAGCAGGGCACAAACTATAGGAAGAAGATGAAGAAAAGTGAAAGGACAGGAGGAGATGATGTGAAGGAGGGGAGAGGAAGGCAGAGGAGGAGGGCCAGGACTTGTTAATTAGTGACAGGACTTGCCTCTTTCAAAGTTTTGGGTTCAATCCCAGCACTAAGCGAAACAAAAACAGGAGGAGAAGGATGGAAGCAAACAGGAAATATCTTTCTCACATAATACCTATTCTGAATGATGGGTTATACAACTGCCTGCTATTTGCCACTCTCATGACTAGTCTGTAAATATGTATTAAAGGGCTGAAGAGATGCTCAGTGTTTAAGGCGTTTGCCTGAAAAGCCTAACAACCTGGGTTTGATTCCCCAGTACTCATGTAAAGCCAGATACATAAAGTGGTACATGTATCTGGAGTTCATTTGTAGTGGCTAGAGGCCCTGACACACCCATATTTATTCTCTCTATCTATCTTTCTCTCTCTCTCTCCTTGCAAATAACCAAATAAATAAAATATCTTAAAAAATATCTATTAAGACAATGCAATGCAATGGCAAGAGAGTCATGTGCAAGAGATCCTGAGCACTAATCTACATTGCATTTATAAGAGTTATATTGAAAAGTTGTCTTGATTTACCCTCTTACGCTGTCATGAAAACTTTTTTGATCCTTATGAAAAACTTCTAATACTATGTAGGACTTCAATTGTATTGTCAATTTTCTCATCATACAGTATCCCCATGGCTTAGTGTTAACACTGATATACTTCAACCATGCCTCATGTACAATAAGTATACACACAGAAGCTCATATGCATTTTTAATGAGCTGCACCTGAGGAGCACTGATGGATGGCTGCACATGTAGATCCCTGTGCATCAAAATTGAAAATATATCTTTACATGTTCTCAAATAAGGGTTCTCGGAGATTCATTTAATGTGTGTAAGGAACCCATTTGTATTTGCAACCACTTCTAATTGTCTTAATGTCACAGCATGTGAAGTACTTTTTTAAATGCTTCCACTGTGGGGAGTGACTGGAAGAGACAATGTTCAAATTTGTTGTTTTCCTCCAAGCCCATTTATAAACAAAATGCCTCATTTTAGGGACATTTTACACCAATTTTAAATGAATCAACTTCACACAAAAAAAAAAACAAGTATAAACAGCTGCCAAGTATGTATCAGTTCAAAAGTTTTTCTACTGACTGAAATAGAGACGCGAGAAATTACATTAAAGTTTTAAACAGAAACAGAAGTTCTCAGCCGATGTAGATCAACATCTATTAGAGATAAAATTGTTTTGGCAAAAACTGTGTAAATACAATGCCACTGGCTGCAAGCCTATTATTGAATGCAAGTGGAAAATAAGAAAAGCCCTCCTGAAGGGGCATTGCTAAAGTGACACAAAATAAACACAACCATTTCAGTATAATTTTTCACATTAATTATGTTCTCTTATCGTAGATGTATAACTAGCCAAGTATAACAGCAATAACAAGATAGCACTGAAGTTATTTTGCAAACAGGAAAAAGCAAATAAAATAATACCGATATGCTAGTTATTAGATTACTAGCCTTTTATCTTGTGAAATGGCTTCCCCAAACAAAAAGACTACATTAATCATTTCTGTTCTTCCAAGTAAATGATATTATATTTCTGGAAAAGTAATGTGAACAGTCTTTTCCCTTAAAGATACCTGTATTTATTTGCTGATTTGCCATCTCTAAATCTCTAGTTACTAGGAACATTTTCAAAGAAAATACGGGTAGCATAAGAACATTGTTTTTGTTTTGTTTTGGTTTGGTTTTAGTCTATCTCCAGGTTAAAATGCAAGCTCCTGAAAGAATGTTCCCCATTTTCCTTGAATAGTAAGTACCCTTATACTCTGAAACCTTACAAAAAAAAAAAAAAAAAAAAAAAACTTTGTCATTCATAACTTACAAAGGAAGGATCCGCCTGAAAATTCCATCATTTCTATTCCCCTCAAACAAGCTGCCCTTCCCTCTAGTTCCAGCTGCAGCTCTTTATTACCTCTCACTGAGGGGAAGACAGGCGCCACCCTGGATTCAGCCAGTCTGGGGTGGAGGCCCTCTGTGGTGTCCTCTAGAATCATCAATCCTGTTATTTACTCTTAAAAATAAGTCTAGAGCTGAAGTTTGGTAGACTTGGTAGTCATAGCTTCTTTAGTTTTCACTTAGAAACCCATAGAATATTCTCCTTTTACCTGAAAAGTCCTAGCTTTTGGGGTTTTTTACTGTGCATTCCACTTTTTCCACTACACTAAGAATGCCAGATTGAATCAAGTGCACATACAAATACACAGCACCAAAACAGACAGGTGAACAGGTTTGTCTTTATTACTGCCAAAACATTTTCAGGAGGAAAAAAAATCACAAGAATTTTCTAGTACCAGAGCAGTTGTCTAGGTCTTCTACTTTCCCATTAAAAGTAGCATTTACAGGCTGGATGGATAGCTTAGCAGTTAAGA